>NC_056735.1:510658041-510718041 GCF_019279795.1 Protopterus annectens | reverse complement strand
TCAAACTGCTGCCTATGCAAAACAGATGTACATTTCCTCTTTCAACAGAGAGGGAAAGAGGGAGAGAAAGAGACAAAGTAAGAAAGGAAGGGAGTAAGAGAGTAAAAGCCAAGCATGTTTGTGTATGATCCATGGGTGGAGAGTGGTATCTGGGTATTATAATGGTTGCCTGTATTGTTCACTAATCCATACTGTCACATGGTAATTGCACATGGCTGTACACATTTATGGCTGAGGATTGTCTATAACAACCTCTAGAGTGTTTGAAAACTGTTGGCCTTGTAATCTGGACAATGCGACATATAGGTGCTGAATATAATGATGTAGCAAAACCCACACTGCAATGGATCCTGTCATTATACAATCACCCCAACACCCACACAGGATACTGACAACACACACTTTCCAGTACTGAGTTTGTATTGCTATTACAGTGTTACACAGTTATTACAAGTGCCACAGAGCTTACATATAAGAAAGCTGTCCAAAGGTATCTTTGAAGATGAGTGACATCAGCAACAGTGCTAAAGGAGGGGTAAGGGAAGTGTAGTAAGTGTGAATGTTCACAAACTCAGGTGTCAACAAAGACACACACACACACACACACACACACACACACACACACACACACACACACACACACACACACACACACACACACACACACACACACACACACACATTATTACAGTTGACACGATCAGGATTAGAATTCCTACCTAACTAGTTTGCTACACTACAGTATTATGCACTTATCACAAGCGCCACAGAGCTTATATAGCTGAAACATGGCTAAAGGGTTATTTCAAGGTGAATGACATCAGCAGGCATGCTAAAGTAGGACAATGGGAGGTGTAGTGAGTGTGAATGGCTTAACAATCATTAATCTCCGCACACACACACACACACACACACACACACACACACACACACACACACACACACACACACACACACACACACTTGCCAGTACTGAGATGCATAGGTTCATTGCTTCACAGGTATGTAGTATGTGAATGGGGCTGAAAGCTGTACAAGGCTAGGCAAAGGGAATACCTTGGCATCAGGCCACATGACAATAATCTCCTGTGTGGCTCAGGGGTGTAGTCCCTGGAGTGGTCCGCACAGGTGGGTATTGTATTCACCATCCACTCATCTGCGTTACTATTGTGGGTTGCCAGTGATGTGCACTGCTTCCCATGTATGCAATCTATATTCCATGACATGGACAGTGTCTGGGTTGTGCACATGTCCCACATGCATGCTCTTTGACATGTGGAATTGTACTTGAGGTCTCTGGAGTATGTTGTGTTGACAGATTGTTATCTTCTGATGTAGCTTTCCTGACCTCATTTGGCGAGGCCTGGCTATGGAACTGAGGTCATGCTTGGACCTACATTGACAGCATGATACAGGTATTTAGTGGAGTTAGTGGCATCTGTCCATACAAGGCATGTGTATAAGGCATGGTATTCCCTTTGTGGGTTATATTTGCAGTCTCTACAGTTGTTGCAGGCGTCCAGTGGGGAACATAGCAAAAGGGCCACTGTAAACATTTATTTGCCTACTGCAGGAATGGAACAGGGTGCCATGTCCTTTTACTTGCTGGATAACACACACTCAGTCAGCAGATGTAACACATCACAGTACTTTCTGATGTCAGTGGCACTGTTGTGGTCAACAGGCATGTAGTCCAATGCAATCACACCACGGTTACTATTTGTAAGGCAATATGCAGGGAACTACCAGTATAGTGGTTGTTGCCTAGCCAAGTGTGTTTGTGTATGAGACATGGGTGGAGAGTGTTCTCTGAGCAATAGAAGGGTTGTCTATATTGTTCACCAATCCATAATGTCACATGTAGGGCTATGGATTGTCTACACCAGCCTCTTTGTTGTTTGACATCTGTTGTCCTTGTAAGGTGGATACTGTGACATATACTGGGTCCTCAACATAATAATTTAGCAAACCCCACCTCCACAATGCATCCTGTTATTACGCAATCACAGCAACCTCCACACAGCATACTGATGACAGTGACACACACTTGTCCATAGTGAGATTCAGACCCCTACCTTACTATGCATTGCTGCTATAGTGTACCACATTTTTTGCATGCGCCATGGAGCTTATTGGATGGATGTTATCCCAAGGCACTTCTAAGGTGAGGAACATCACCAGCCCTTGTAAATAGTGGCATTGGGTGATGTAGTGGGTGTGAGATCCCAAAAATAAATTTATCCTAAACACACATTTACATTTGTCAGGGGTGAGGTTCAAACCTCTATCTAACAATATTTACAGACCATTATGTTATGCATTTACCACATGCACCACTGACTTGACATGTTCTATGGTTGGCAACAGGTACTTCTAAGGTGGATGATATCTGCAGGACTGCTAAAGTCAGGCTCTGAGATGTCTACTGGGTGTAAATGGGACCAAAATCTTTGAGGTGCACGCAAAAACACTTGCCACAGATGAGATTCAAACCCATACCTGTGTAGTTACTGTTACTACATTGTTCCGCATTTAATTTATGGCATGTGTCATGGAGCTTACATGCTGGAGAGCTCTCCACAGGTATCTTTGAAGGTGACTAACATCAGCAGCAGTGCTAAAGGAGGGGTAAGAGAAGAGTAGTAAGTGTGAATGTCCATAATACTAGGTATTATCAAGGACACACACACAGTTTCACAATGACCATGTCTGGGATTAGAACTCCTACCTAACTAGTATGTTACACTATAGCATTATGCAATTATCACATGCACTATAGAGCTTATAGGGCTGGCCTTTGTCCAAAGGGGAATTTCAAGGTGACTGACTTGAGCAGCCTTGCTAAAGTAGGGCAATCGGAGGTGTAGTGACTTTGAATGGCCCCATAACACACACACACACACACACACACACACACACACACACACACACACACACACACACACACACACACACACAGTTTCACAGTTGCCCTGTATGGGATTAGAACTCCTATTTAACTAGCATGTTACTCTCAAGCATTACACAGTTATTGCAAGTGCCACTGAGCATACAGGACTAAGAGGTGGCCAGAGGGTTATTTCAAGGTGACTGACATCAGCATGAGTGCTAACATGGGCAATGGGAAATGCAGTGTGTATGAATGGGCCATAAACCATTCCTCTGGAAACACACACACAGCACTCAGTCACACACAACTTTACATTTGACAGGACTGGGTATACAAATGCTAGATGAATAAAGATTTATACTATCATGTTACACAGTTATCACAAGCACCACAGACACTATAGGGCTGAGGGCTACCAAAAGCAAATGTCTGCAATGATTGACATCGACAAATCATGTGATATTGGCCAGTTGGATGTGAGGTGGGTGAACATGCCTCATGATGGCAATCTCTTTGTCATTGTCTGTCTCTCTCTTCCCCACATCTGTGTGTTTGTATGTTTGACATATTATAGTGTGTTGGCCATGGATATGTGTGAGTATTCCTATCCAATATGTGTGCAAAGCATGAATGGTGTCCAATGTGGTGTGTGTGCACAGACATCTGCGACTGACAGATATATATATATATATATATATATATATATATATATATATATATATATATATATATATATATATATATATATATATATATATGTATATATCTATATAGCCCACTGTTGTTGTCAGACATGGGCTTCATTTCCCTAAGTGTTGAAGCATGCCCAGTATGACCTTCTGTATTTTGTTGTTAGACATGGGCTTCATTTCTCTAAGTGTAGGAGTATGCCTAGTATGACCTTCTGTACTGAGTGTGTGAATCCATTCTTGGTAGGTAGTACTCCAGTAAAGGATTTGGTGTTCTACACCTATAGCTAGCAACCTGTTTCTGCAGGATATCTGTAGATAGGTTGACAAAATGGAGTCACAATGACCGAAAGATAATGGGATACTGTAAATTTTGTGTCTGTGCTGGTTGTGTTACATGGTTGGTGTTAGCAGAGATATTCAAACATATGTACTGTTTTACAATGTGATGTATTATGTCATCAGCTACTGACAGATATACTTATTTGCTCACAGTTATTTCCTGGAAAATACAAGATGAATGAAACTGTGTCCAGTATTGTGGTCTGCAGACTACATATTTTTGCACACTCATGCCATTCTGGAGGGGTAGCTGCAGACACTTGCTGATGGGTCTATGTAAATGGTCTAGCACCTTGGTACTGTGGTGGCTGAGAATCCCCTGTTTGTACATATATCAACATAACAGAATGGCCATATCATGCTGTGGCAATATCTCTCAGCTGTACAGATTCACCCAGGTTACCCAGAGGCAGGGTTCATATATCTGGTCAGTTCTCCTTCACATTGTGGTTTACAAGCAGGTTTGTAGCCACCCATTACTGGGTTTGCAGGCAGGGGTAGTATGCGCACACCATCAGAGTTTCAGACTTTACGCACTCCATGGTATCCATACTTCTACACCCCCCCACTCTGTTATTCTATCCTCTTCCTAACATTATTCGAGCGATATCTGAGAAGTATCCCTATGGTTTTCCCTTCATCCCAGTGGTATTTAGGGGTTGGGCCACAGTTCATGCAGTAGGACATGGTGAGCATGCTACTGGGATTTGTCGACATGACCTTGCATTTGTGTTCTGTGGACTGTGTTATGCTGTTAGTTGGGACCCCATGAGATAACATACATTGGCAGTACGGGTGAGGCACAGGCCTTTGACAGAAGACTTTAGGGCATTTGGTAATGATGCAGGCCATCTGTAGCAGGCCAGTGCATTCTGTCACTCCTACAGTCCTAGGCTGCGAGCCACTGGATTCCCCAGGGGTGACAGGATAAGTGTGCGAGGTGTTAATGGCAATAGTTCCTGTCCATATTAATCCATTGTTCTGGATGCTGGCAGTGTGCTGCTTATAGCTAAGGACACACCTGCATGTGACACCTCTTCAGCATACTGCATTCTGTGGGTATTCCCATACAGAAGTGGGGGTCATACTGTACTCATTCCCAGCAGCAGGGATATGACCCGTGATAAACCTGTGGCTGATGGTGGGGTGAGCTGAATGCATGTGTGATAAGGAAGCTTCTTGCAGCTGACTTACAGATATACCTGGGACATTCCCCTTATGCTGCCTTGTGCAGGGACATAGGCAGTCTCTCATTACTTCATAACTGTGCCTTTTGTGGTCTGCCAGTGACTGGCCAGACTACATCAGTATTCCATACTATACAGGCAGCTAATATGCTGCTAACCTGTATGTATAATTCCAAAGGTGTGTGCAGTTGACAGTTAAATTTTATGTACTCTGTCTAGGGTAATTCCACCTGTGTACTGTGTGTATGTCTGGGCCCACATTCATTGCATGTCCATCTTTCAGATGGTGACAGATATTGACATCTGAACAGTGAGTATGGATGACTGCTGAATTGGGTCTTGCTGGGATGCATTGTGGTTGACACTGCAGTTGCCAGAACATGGCCCTGTCATTGACAGTACTGGCCATAGGCCACTGAGACACAACCCTCCAGGCCTACATGCTGACCACTTCCACACAATATACAACTATTTATTTTGTTTATTTATTTATTTATTTTACATTTGTTGACTGGGCTGGTCCAACTGGATATATGTCCATTTTCAGTGGAGGCCCAGGGAGAAAAGCCCTCAAATCAGAGTAGTATTAACAACAACAACCTAACACACAGACCCCTGCTTGTTGTACACATGGAACAATCTATCCTGTAAATTGGGCCAGATTTGGTAATCTGTGCTTTACTGTTACTAAACCCACACGTACATGTTACTGCATTTCTACATAGGATTGTTGGGGGGGGGCACACCTGACAACTGTAAACATTTGCTATGACTGCACTGGTATTTTAGGTATTCTGTTGGCTTCCATTTCGTTTTGTATTCTGACCTATCATGAAGACTAGAGGCATATCAGTAGAGTACAGATCTTAGGTTTTATTGACCTACATTTCAGTTTCAGACTTCTTACCCTTCAGAACTAACATACAACTGCCTGATCTGTTGTAGTCTGTCTGGGTAGGTCTGGACGGGGGCTGTTCTCCATTGCCATAAATTGGAAGCCTTAGCACAGCCATTCTTTCAGCCATTCTTTATGGTCATTTACACCTGTCCTGCTGGCTGAGGCTGTTGTTGGGTATGTGAGCCTCACTGACATGCATGTGTGTGTCCTATAGACACACATTTGGACCACCACATGTACTGCAGTGGGATTTGTCACCTTGTCTAGTAGTGCCTACTTTGTTGACACCAGTATTTGTTATGGATTTCATGCTGCCCATATAGGTGTCCACTATCTGCTGCCATCCCATTCAGCCACCCAATTCCCTTGCATGCTCACATCCATACCATAGATACAACTAGCAGAGCATATTACTCCATTCAGCAATTGATAGGAAGAGTGACTTACCTTGTGGCTGTGCCAGTATTGAGGATGGTGCCGGAGGGCTGACTACACATAGTACACCCCCTATACATGGTAAAGCACAGGTAGTGTCATGTTTGGCAGCCCTTTTACTGTGTGTGCGAGTTAGAGAGAGGTGTCATTCCCTGGGTTCCTACCGTGTCAGTGTATGTGCTATGCGTTGCCTCTCTGTCAAAGCCTGGGCATACTGGGCACACTTCCTTCTGCCTACATGGGCAGACTCAGGTTGTTCCTTCTCCGAGTCACTCTGTGCCTGTGCTGGCCTTGGCAATGATGGGGAGCTGTGTGGCCCTGCCCCATGCTGTTCCTGCTGCAGCTGTTTCTGCAAGATCATATTGTGTAGCATGGCACATACAATGAAAATTTGTGTACATGTAGCTGGAGAGTACTGCAAGGCTCCAACGGATATGTTCAGGCACCGGAACTGTGACTTGAGCATCCCCAATACACTCTCTATTATGATTCTGATTTGTGCATGTGCCTCATTATGGAGTTCTTATTCAGGTGTGTATGCATTTCTGATGGGTGTCATCAGCCACGGCTCCAGTGTGTAACCCCCACTAGGTGGCCATATGGGATGTCCCCTCTGGCAAATGTCTTGTACAGCTGTGTCATATGCCAGATGTGGGAATCGTGATATCTTCCAGGGCTGCCAGCACACACATTCATGATAATACCCTGGGCATTGCACCTGACCTGACAGTAGATTGAGGGGAAGCCCTTGCAGTTTATGTAGACCTTACCCGGCTCAACAGGTGGTGCTTTGATGTGTATGTGTGTGCAGTCTGTAGCACCCACTACCTTAGGGTATTCTGCTATTTGGTGGAAGAGATGCATATTGTTGGTCAACACCTCACGGGTGTTGAGGAAATATATGTACTCATCAGCATGAGCTGACATAGCATCCAGGTACTGGTGGTGTACCCTGGATGCTGATGCCTGTGAGATCACCATGATATCCCCAGATGGCCTTTGTAAGGTACCTGTGGCTAGTATTCTTAAGCCTACACAGACCTTGGTATCCACTGGGATGGGTTCCCCTCTGTTGGTTCTGTGTGTGAGGCATGGCCGGCAGAGCTCAAGAACTTGCTGTAGGATGTCCCTGTCCACCCTATAGTGCTCCACTATCTCCAGCTCATGTAGCCCCTGGTAGGTTACCCTGGGTCTGTATACCCTTCTCCTCACTGTGGGTTGGTCGGCAGCATTCACATCCTCACCACCCTCAGCCTCTTCCACATGTTGATTTATGAGAGCGACAGCAGCCCCTATAATTTTGTTAGTTTTGTCAGGTAAAATTTCCCCATCTGTGTAAACCGGTGGTGTAGAGTTTGTGGGTAAAACCAGAGTGAAAGGTGTTTGTATAGTTTATAGTAGTGTGCTAGGCTTGGCTGCTGCCTGTGTAATTGGCTGGTTCTAATACATTTCACCTGCCAGCTATGCTAGTTCTCCTTGATTGCCTTCATACTGCTGTTTTCCCTTCCTGTTGCTTTCCTGTTTAAGCCCCAAGGTGCGCTGCGCATACCCAGTGCTCAGATGTGAACAGAGCTGCTAGTTCCTGTTTTTTTTTTTTTTTTTTTTAAACCTGGTGCATGGCATGCACACCTGTTTAGGCAATATAAACACTGCTAGACAGCCCCAGACACCCCCCCCCCTGTTCCTTAGCTGTGCTTAGCTAATGGGAAACATGGGCCACATAGCTCCAATAAGCTTACAGTATGCATGACACTCCTTTGTATGAAGTCATCTACCTGTTATGCTTATACCATGGTGTTGCTGCACCTACACGGTTGGGTGCAAACTAACACTGAGGGGAAATCTGTGATTCGGTATCAATCCCCTCATTTGCATAAAACTGACTGCTAATGCATGGTTACAAAACTGACACTCTGCCTTCCCCCTTAGCAACCACTATTCCATGGTATTGTTGTCTTATGCATGCCATTGACTATTATGACTGAATGCTGATTTTTGTTTAAAAGCTTATTTCCAGGTTTTTTCATTATTTTCAGGCCGATTCTGTCTGCGCCCCACTGCTTAAACAGCTGAAATTGGCAAAAAAAAAAGTTCTTTTTTATAATTTTGCAACTATTTGCCATGCCAATGGCCATATATTTGGCAATTGGCATGCCTACAACATTGAAAACATGCTTTCTTTGGAGCTGTCATGGCTCCATTTTGTAATTTGCAGAAATGTATTTGGTTAGTAGCCGAATGCAAATGAGGTGAATTAGCAATCCAGGGCCTGTGTCCACGCAGGAATAGTGTAGGAGCACTCGTGCATTTTCTGGGAGCTCATTTCTGGACCGCTTGTCAGCCATATTGCGTGCAGCAGCTCTTACACTATTCCCACATGCATTGCAGAGCTTGCTGAATCCCAGGGGTGGGAGGAATTCAGAAAGCTGATTCATACTGCATAAGCTCTAATTTTCAATACGTTTAGTACTCTGTAATTTTAGTTCACACTTAGTCATGATGGATCATTTGAACTGGCAGCAATTTTGGTTCCCAAGAACAACACTTTTGGTTGGATTTGTATTTCATTTCTGCTGCTGCATTCTGAATACATTCAGTTTCCACTTTTTTAGTACTATTTCTTTGTTGAGACAAAGTGCTTTGTGCTTGCACCATGATGCTGCCTGCTTTCAGCAGTTTGTTTTGGTTTCTGGCAATCTGGTACTCCTCAGCTGTGTGGCTTAGAAACATCACAAGAATATAGCTTGGATTCATAGAAATGCATTGCAAATCTGAGAAAGGTTTGTACTACACAGCAGCACTGCACTGCAGTGTACATTTAGCCCAGTGCTGAAATTAGAGCAAGGTCAGAAAGCTACAAGCCAAAGGAAACAGAGCAGAGCAAGAAGTAAATCTTGAAACAAAGGAATTGTCTGGCATGGATCTCATTAGACTTGAAAACAGCAGGTAGCATGTGCTGGTACATGAGGAAAGAGATAGTGGGCAAGTACGGCATAATGCTAAAGAGGAGCACATTGCAAATACATGATGTCAGGTGTCCATTCACATGGCATTTATTATTTAAAATAAAGAGGTGTAAGTAAGAACTGTGAGAATATAACAAGCAGAGGTACAGGCCGAAGGAACCATGAAGGAAAAGCAGGTGGATAGGAGGCAGGGCCTGTTTATTGGAATAGTTTTCTCTTTTTATATGTACAGAGAGAGAAAGGATAAAGAGAAAGTGATAGAGAAATAGGAGGAGGTGAGGAATGGCATTTTCTGAGGAGCACAAAAAAGGTGGAGTAAAGTATGGAAAACATGGGTTGATTTGTTTACACTGGGGCAGGGACATGACCGGGACAGAGATAAACAGATGGTGGAAAAATGGTGATGAAGAGGAATGACAACCCAGAACATGGTGGTTGTGGCACAATAGGATAGGGATACACCTGGCTGAAGACAGGGTAAACTATGGGAAGCATCTTGTCTATGTACCAGCCTGCAAGGATGAGAATTTGATTCAAAAGTTTGCTCAGATTGGACATATTGGCTAGTGAAAGGGATCACAACCTGTTGTGGTGACCTGATGCCATGGGTGATGGCAGAGGCTTGTCATTCCTGTGCATCCTCAGGGCCTGGTGGAGGTTACCCAACATTCTATTGCATTAATGACTGCCTTCCTCACAATATGCAGCATGGATGGTAAACAGGTTATTCCAGAAGAGTTATATTCATTTGTCAGTTTTATGTTTATCTGTTGGTATTTTGTCTGTATTCTGATCATTACAATTGTTTGGATACTCTGAATGGATGCCAGATGTGGGAATCACTGGAAATGCCTGGATGTTGCATAGAGATATAGTATATATCCTTTCTCATTCTTAGTCCACACATGAATCTATGTAAAATTGTAGTATGCATCCCACCAGGAAATAAAGTTTCCACAGCTGAAGATATTCTATCCTGAGTATCCAACAATATTTAACAAGGTTTAATCATACTAAGTGATTTAAACATTGACTGCTCCCAAATTGTAAGTAAAAAACCCTACCAATAGTATCGGTATCTGTGGTTTTTCTGACTAATCAACCACCCTTCCAGACATAACAAGATCTTAAATAATGCTTCACTATTAGATTAGATACTCAGTTGCAACCCAAACAACATCACCAGCTCTGGTATACTACCAGACAGCCTTAGCAAACACCTTCTTACCTTTGCAAATAGGCTTCCCACTTGCATGAAAAATCAGCTCCAATATAAGGAAGTCCACAAGAAAGCAAACCTGGACAATAATGCACATTTCAGCACTAAAACATTACAGCTGGCATATTCTAAAATCTCTTCCACTCAAGAATTCAACAGAGTCTTTATGGATATTCTAAATGAATATGCCCTACTAAGGAAAAAAAAAGTGTCAGGCAAGACTCAGCCCCATACCATATCCAAACATCAAAACAGCTAATTAAACAAAGATACAAGGCCTGGGCATCTTGGCATAGACTAAAAACACAAAAAAGCCTTCAACAATTTAAACACATATGGAATGTCACTAAACAAAACTTTAATCATGATAAGAAACAATGCTATTATGATCCACAAATTACCCACCAAAACAACTACAAAACATTTTGGTCTTCATTCAAGAACTGTTAAACCATAGCCATACCTCTCATTCAAATCCCTCACCTGACCAGCCCCAGTCTGTAACAGCTACCAACTTCAGCACTCGTTTTATTCAGGCAGTAACCTCCTTAACTAAACATAATACTGTCACCAATGTACCTCCCCTCCAGAAGCCCAATAAACAGTCTCTTCATTTCTCCTTTCATACAGATGCAACTTCTGTCATAAAAACATACCTCCTTAAACTTAAAAAAAAAAAAAACAGCTGTTCACAAACTCCCTTCAGAATACTTGAAAATGACAGCAGATACAATCTCCATTCCAATTTCTATACTTATAAACAGGTCATACAGGAATGCTATGTTCTCTGCATCTGAAGAAAAAACAAACTACTATATACTGCTATTACGCAATGGAGGACACTCTACAGATTACTCCAGTTACAGAGCCATTGACATACTTCTACCATTATGCAAAATACTGGAAAAGTGCTTTTGTACTCAGATAATAAGCTACATAACCCCCAACAATCAACTATCTCCATCTCAGCATGGCATTCGAACTCCCCACAACACCACTACAGCCTTACTCCCAGTCACATAAACTGTAAATACTTAAAGAAGTACAGGAAATCTTGTATCCTCCCTATTCCTAAGCTTGTTGAAAGCATTTGGCAACTGTGTCTCATAGCAAACTTCTACAGAAACTTTCTCAGATAGGACTCTCACCCACTGCTCTTTCCTAGTTTAATATCTACCTTGCTGGAAGGTTCTAAGCAGTAAAGTGGCAAAACGAATACTCTTCCATTCAACCTTTAAAAATAGATGTACCACATGGCTGCAGACTTGGATCCCAACTGTTCAAGATATTCATAAATGATGTAACCTCCTCCACCAAGCATGCTACCTTAGTCCAATATGCAGATGACTCAACACTCATCTGCTCTGACCCCAACCTGATCAAACTTCAAGAACTAACCCAAGAATCGAGAATCGTTCTCCTCTATAAAATCCTGGTTAAGCAACTCACAACTTCCAGTAGACCATTAAAAAAACTAAACTATTACTATTCACACCCAAGCTCCTCTCTCACTCAGAAAAGAAAATTGGTTTTAATATAATCTGAAGTAATAATACTAAAGTTGAACTGGGTCCACATGCTAAACTTCCAGGTGTGCTCATAAACAAAAAAATATATTTGACACTCACATCAAACCAGCAATAAAAAAAGAAGACAAAAAAACATCAAAATTTGTCCTGCTATTTTGAGTAAAACATTTTCTTACTGACAACACTAGATAAAGGCTTGCTAAAACTTACCTGCTTCCTACTCTGCTATATGCCTCTCCTATACTCACAAACTTACAAACAGACAATAAAGCAAATCTAGAGCAATACTTCAATAAAGTAGTAAAATTTGCTGCAAACCACCCTCATATGACACATCATTGTAGAGCTCTACAGGAAATAAACTGGCTGAAACTCACTAATCAACTACAATATGCATAAATTAACACAGCCTTCAATATTTTAAATTTTGCTGACCTACAGACTATGCTACAACCTTATTCTGCAACAAGACCACTCCACTCCACTCCAAAGAAAAATAACTACTTACTATTACTAAATCTCAAAATTCTGCTGGGGATGTTCCCTTTTCTGATAACATCATAATTATGGAATGCCCTACCTCCCACACTAAAACAAATAACCAACACACTTTCAAACTGAATCTTAAACAACTCCTACCACAGTCCTGAGTTTCCTCGTGTATATCCCCTGGATAACATCAGTGAAAAGTCCTTCTGCCTGTACTATCTTCACAGATCTTCTATACGCACACATTGACACATAGCTACTGTATCACTCATAAATGGAAACAAGACACATCTACTCATCATGTTCAAAATTGTAATGTTTTTGTAAATATAATTAGGTTAATGGAACTTTGTAGTTATTCCTGTTTTCATTTTTCTAACTTTATATTATTGTAACATTTTATTGTGACTTCACCGTTACTGTGGAACTTTTATTCCCGGGCCTCTGGAGAAAAAGGGTCATTATGCTCAGTTGGACTTTCCTGGTAAATAGAAGAAAAATAATAACTAAATGACTAACTAACTAAATAAATAATACCCTGCGCTACCCACCACCTTGCAGATGATAGAGTGATAGAGTGCATGCACTTTGGACAGATATACTGGAAGCCATTTAGTACAGACGGGGTTTTGATATCAATGTGGCAGCAGTCAATGACCATCAGGCATGGTGTTTCTCTCTTCTGTTGTCTGTAGAAACCAAATATGCTTCACTACATGGTGCAGTATCATGTCCAGGAATTGCTATAGGATTTGCAAGGCCGATAACTGAAAATTCTTAATGTTTTTCCTGTGTCATGATGAAAGACGCCCATAGCAAGGATGGCTAATGCTACACACATCTTAATTTCCACTGGAATAGACAGACTACGCATCCACGTTGATTCCTTGTGAGGACAGCAGAGGTCTACAAAATCCTGTAAGTAATCTCTGCATACACAGTAGCAAGCAACTTTATCCCAGTCATGGAGGTAATGGCATGTCAACTGCTTAAAGTCACTTTTGAGATGCAGCAGGTGTTGACAAGCAACATCGCAGACACTTGCTCCCAAGGCAGCCACTGACACCTCATGCTAAGCAGCTAAAGCAGATGCTCCTATGGATTTATCATGAGTTATACACCTATACAGTGAACATTGATTTTGTTCCTAATAGCTAATAGCTACAGTTCATCACACTAGTTGTACATATTTCTGAATTATTCAGACATGTTTGATTTAGTCATACACACACAATGCCATATTGACATCCATTTGCATGTCATTGCTATATTTCTGATAGTACACTCATGCTGCATGTATTTCCAAATCATCTCCTTCATACTTTAATCACCACTCACCATATTATTTCACTTAATACACTGCATTATTTGTTTCTAAAATTAATACCACCCTATGATTCAGACTCAGAATCTTTTTCAAAACAACTGTAATGAGTGTGTACCATACATAGTCAGTGAATCAGCCTATTTAATTTCAATGCTGTGCAATACCCTGCATAGAAAAATGCAAAAATTGACAATTACTACATCTTCACAGCTTGTTTAACACACAGCAAGGAATTACATCTGCTTTCTGTACCATAGTAAGTGCACAATCAGCAAAGGGTTGATTAAATAAAATGTGCTACACTTAGCAATGTTTATACCAGATTAAATCTTGCAAGGCAGTGCATAAAAGTTTTACAGAAGCATTGTACTTCATTCATTTAAATCAATGCTGTCTATTTAAAATAGAATCCTCTCTTCTTGATTCAATATGCATTGATACTATAATAGCGTTAGTATACCTGCTGTTCCTTTGAGCAATGGTGATAAAAAATGCAGTCCACTTGAAGTCAAAAGTAAAAAAAAAAGTTCTTAAATATCGCAACACTTTACACTACAGACGTAGAAACTGTTTCTTGTACTTTTCTTCAGTTTGTAACACTAATAATTGCTGACATACTGGAGTACCACCTGCTGTCTTGCAATTATTCTGAAGTACAGGTAGGTCTGCCGAATGTAAAGATAAGTATGTGTTGTCAGGTTTATGGGCACGTGAACAGTAGAGTAAGGGTACTTATCATCTGTGAAAGTTAACACATAATCTTTTACCATGGGATTCATGATGTAACTGTGAACAATGTCAGTGATTCAAGGACACCAGTTGTTTCTGAGCACAATGTCTAAGTAAAATCAAGACTCCATGCATGATAGCTCAATTTCTGTCAGACTGAAAGGCAGAAAACGACATTAAAAGGCAGGATAGATGTTGTATTACACATAATTACTAGACTAATTAAATTGCTAATTACAAGTAGAAGAAGAAGGAAAAGACAGTGAGAGACAGAGCAAAGGCAGAGCTCTATCTCTGTCAGAGGCTTTATTCAGTCTGAAGGTTAGCAAAACCATGAAGAAACAAGAAACGTAAGAGATTTGAATGGTTCCTATGTTTTTTGGCCATCTAGTCTACCTGTTTAATTATGCTCTGTAAATATTAAAGTTCCCACTTAACACAGCATATCTGTTTCTTTCACCCATTATCAGAATTTACACTTTATGATGTTATTACTGCTTCAGAAATGCTCTCACTCCCATTATCCATGCAATCCAGCACAGGATGGAAAAATGAAGGGAAAAAATGAAGCAAGGAGATATTTAAGTAGAAATAAAATATCTACACCCTGCTTCTGAAAGAATGGAGTCAGTAATTGATATTAAAGTTACATCTTGTACAACAAGCACCTTTTGTTGGAGGACTATGAATGAACAGATAATCAAGAGAAGAAAAAGTAAAGTTGTTGATAAAAGATATGAAGAAGGCTATCATCAAGTCTGGCAGCTAAAGATTTTGGCATTATATGTTTAAAACTCAATGTCAAAATAAATCTAACAGCCTGAAAAATGAGGCAGTGTTAGTAGCATAGCAAATCTACCAGGAGAAAGCATAAACAGTGGTAAAAATGAATGGGCAGTGTGGAATGTGAAAATAAAGAAAGTGGTTCTCCAAATGAGAGTAGATAGAATCTGGAAATTAAGACATTATACAATTTAGAAAAAAGAGATTGTAAATTTTATGGGTTGGGTAAAGGGATATATCAATATCCTGGTGTAATTTCTCCAAGTCTTTTATGTTTCTAATACCATTACAGGAATGGACCTCATTCCTAAGTCAAAGTGTGATTAAAGCTCATGAAATTAGTATTGTTTTAGTCTTTGATGCTAGCCAGAACCAATTGTAAATAATTTTTTATGACACCCATTGCTCCTTCTTCTATTGTAACTGTCAGGTATCCTTCTTCCACATTGTCCTATTTTTCTGCTTGTTAATCCTGGTATTTTACAACTTTGTGTCTCTCTGTACATAAGACATTGTAGTCATTGGGTATAGCAATTTCAGTGATCACTGCTACTTTTTGTCTTCTTTTCGTGGGCTACTACATCTGGTTTGCTTGCATCTGTTTTTTTTTTTAACTTTTGGTAATGGGTGATCCCATGTGATATAAACTTCAACATTTTCTATAATGCTCTGTGTATCGTCTTTTCATTGTTTCTCAGCTACTTCAATATTATAATATTTGCACAATCTTCAATATAACAGTCTTGCCACATTATTATGCTTTTCAGTATATAGTCCTCTCCCATTAGTGTATCACACCCAGCAACAAGATGTGTGATTGTTTCCAATTCTGGTTTACAAATCCTGCATTTGTCTTTTTCTCTGACATGTTCAATGGACTTTGTAAACCAATGTGTACATAGACCACTGTCTTGGGCCAGCAATATTAACCTTTAGTCTTTTGGTTTTAATTCATCTCTCCTTAACCATTCCTGCACTGAGTCTTCATTGACATGAGGTTGTTCCAAGAGTTTTCTGTACTTGCCATTATATTTATGCATTTTCTACATTTTTTGCCTTCTCATCTGATCCTTTCCCTTACATTCTTTCTTTTGTTTTTTGGCACGTTCAGTTGCTGGCCAGTTTTTATCTACTTCTGGTTTGATTTCCATTCCTGCTTGACACCAAAATTCTTCTGCTAAACTAAATAGGGAAGACATCTTTGACTTTTTCTCCTCATGTTTTAAAACTTTCATATGTGTTTGGATCTTGTGAGATCAGCAGATACGTATGCAGTCCTATGATTGCAGATCTATACATGTAATCAATTTTGAGGAGGCCCATACCTTTTTCAGAACAAGAAATACATAATTTTTGTATACACTGATTTTTAAAAATCATTTGATAAGCATGAAGGATTTTTCTTGATTTCCTGTCCAACTGATCCAATACCTTTTGGGACCAGTCAATCATTCCAAAACTTTAAGTTAGGACAAGAAGAGCAAATTGGTTTATAGCTTGGACCTTGTTTCTAGATGTTAGAGCTGTTTTCAGTATTAATTTTAATCTTCTAAAATATTCCTTACCAATTTTATTCACATTTGTTCATGTTTTATTTTTGATCCTTCATCAGTTCCCAAATGTTTATATACTCCCTCTTGTTTAAGTTATTTTATATCACACTCATCTCCTAGCCTTCCTGCTTTCCACATTTATCAAGAAGAAATTACATTCTTATTTCATCTGAGAAAGTTTTGACTACTTGCAGTTGTGCTTTCAGTTCCTCATCTGATTAACTATACAGCTTTAAATAATCCACAAAAAGACGATGAGAAGTCTTTATACGTTGCTGTTTTCTCGGAGCCAAATTGTAGCCATGACTTAATCTGTTCAGAAGACAATTTAATGAGTCAAGGGCAAGGCAAAAAAGCAGCTGTAACAAAGAGTCACTCTGGAACATCCCCCTTTGAATTTTTATCCATGGGATAATAATTTGTCCTTTATCATGGCTTAACTGCAAAATGGTTTGCCGCTGTTTCATGGTTGCTGTAGTGTAATTGATCACTGTAGGGTATATCTTATACATTTGTAATCACTCTTTTATCCATAAATGTGGGATGCTGTCAAATGCGTTTTTGTAGTCTATCCATGCCCTTTCAACAATTCTCCATTATGACTTAATTTAACAACAAATGATCCTTTGTTCCATATGACTTTCTTTTGCTACTCTTTTGTTCTATTGCCATGACTGAGTTTTATTCTAAAAGACTTTAAATTCTGTTGGCATCAGTTCTAGTCTGTAGTCTATATATCGTTGGAAGGCAAATTATTGGTCTGTGTTTTTTAGGATAGCTTGCAGGTTTGTTCTTAAGGAGAATAATCATTTTTCTTGTTATTAACCAGGTTGGCATCTGTTCAGGGTGAGCATATGAATAGTTCTTACTTATGGCTAAATACTTTTAGCCAGAAGTTAGGTCCTGCCTCTGGGTCTGGGGTTTTCCATTTAGGAGCTTTTCATAATTTTGTTTCAGTTTCTCTGGCTGTTACTTGATCCCATTTCATATCCTCTACATTTGAACTTCGTAGTCTTTCTTTTACCTTTTCTATCCATTCAGCATCTTTGTTAAGTTCGACAGGCTCTTCATATACATTTCTCCAAAATGTGTCTATTTCTTCTTTTTTTTGTTGGTATTTCAATTCCTTTTGCCTTGTTTCCAAATTCTCTGTAATGTTTTTTTGGGCCACCAAATTGCTTATTTTGTGCTTTTCATTTGTATTTGTCTGCACAGCTTCTAAGTTTTTCTGCCTCTGTTGATATCCTTAGTTTATTATTTACAACAGTATATAACAGATCCTGATCTGTTCTGATACTGGACATAGCTTTTATCACATATTTCTTTATGAATATTTATGCTGAGCTCCTCCCTTTTCTCTGCACTTATAACAGTGACACTTCTTGTCTTAATTGCTTTATAGTTTTCTCTGTTTGATACTTTCATGATGGCATTTGATTTCTCCACTTCACCAAAGGAGTTACTCATTTTCTCCCTTCATTTAACATTGTATGCCCAGTAATAGTTAACAGTAAGGTATACAATAGGTACATCATGGGACTGGCACATAGTTTCATGAATGATATAAGCCTGCAGTTAACTCTGCACTCTCCTTAGTTATTCACTCTTTATCAGTTAACATTAATAGTATATATGACCCTAAGACAAACATCTCTGAACTCTCACACAGGAGAGAGTGCAGTGGGCACTGACCTTTTAACCTTTTCACTCCCTAATCTGTTTTTACAGTACACAGATCTTTACTTCATCCTAGTGTCTGTATCATAGTTAAGGCTTAATGACTGTATACTCCAGAGCTAGCTGGCTGTCTTTGCTTCAGTCTCTCTCTCTCTCTTTCTCTTTCTCTCTCAATGGAAATAATCTGGTAAGTTATAAATAAAAAATTAAATAAGTTGTTATTAGTAATTGCTCTGAAAGAGATATGTACCTCCTGTGCAGCTCAGTGAAAAAAAATACCCAGAAAAGCTTTGGTCTAATTATTATGACTGGAGTGCCTGCACAATGTTCAATAGTCTTCCACAATGAGTAGACGAATATTAACTCACCAAGGATAAAAATCCCTGAAATGCATTCCATAAAAAAAAAAAAAAAAAAAAAAAGTCAAAAATATTTTCCAATATTTTTTGCAGGGGGAAAGCCTCCACAACATCCTTCCCCCAAACTTATATATACCAACTCCATGTTCTCACTAACCTAAAGTGAAGAAGTTGGCATCATTGCCAGCACAACTCACTCACTCACAGTGATTTCCTAAGAAGGAGCCCCAATTCTCCGTAGACTGAACCTCAGACAAATGGCATAAGAGAGTTTAACCTATATCCACTCATAGCTTATCCATTCAACAGGTTTTTTTGGCATTTAAAAACATTTAAACTTAAAGACAACCAATATAACTGCCACGTTGATAGATGCCAACCCAGATTAGCCACAGGGTCAAATCAACTTTTATTATCTGGCAGAAAGGTTATACTGGTTTTAAGGTTAATTACTATTTCGCAAATCCACATTAGTTCTGTATCAAAGACCAGATATGGTACTCTTCAATCGGTTTGACTGAGCATTAAGCTGCATATGCTATTAGACATAAATAGCCTTTGTGGTATACCCAGTAAGCTGTACTCCAGACTCCTCTGTAAATCAGTGCATTGTCATAAACTAACACAGACTGATAAAAAGTCAATCTAATGGATCTTCTATTTGATGAAAACAGCAGTAAAAATAAGGAAGAAAGTAAAAGAAATCAGTCATTCTAGACTAAACAACCGAGGAAAATTATCCAACGTTAGCAATATATTTCAGAGCATTCTGAAGTATTTATGTTTACAGCTGACTGGTTAAAAAACCCTGAAAAGTAACAGGTAGCAGGAAATCATAGCCATTATAGTATTATAGTCAATTATTGTTCCATAAGTATAGTTATCATACTGAACTCAATAAAACCCAGGTCAAGTTAGTCAGAAGTGACATAAACTCAGCTACAAAATTCAGGAAATATGGTACTAAGTAGAAAATCAGCAACTTATGCACCGAATATATACAATTTGGGGAGCTATACAACCAGCCCGAAGGCATGGAGGCAATAAGAAAACCCGTATCATAAGGGTACTTTGAAAATGACAGTAGTGGCATATGTGGGTCTGATGAAAAGCCACGAATTACAAATTAGCATTACCCCTCTTCTAGGCTAAGATATTTTATTCTGACTCTGCGCAGCATACAGTTTCAAATCCTAGAACAACAATGTTTCATATTCTACAATATACAGAAGAATTCAAAACATTACTTTTTTCTAGAAGCTATGTTGCAATCTGAGCTTTCTTCATACTCACAATTGCTTTATAAATTGTGCTTTTAGCATTCTCCTTCTTTTCCCCGATTTGGATAATAGAGCAAGCTGTAACATCAGATTCTCCATAATAGGTTGGCAGCTCATCCAATTTGATCTCTAGTATACTAAAGCCCACTTAAGGTTTGCTATTTACTTGTTGCTTAACAGCATTAAAGTGAATGACATTTCTGTCACTCCTGCTAAAGCCCATTTTAAATTAGCTTTGTCAAATGTATCTTTAAGAGCTTATTTGTTTTTGCTTAAGCTTGTCTGAGGTTATAAAATGAACACAGTAGTCCAAATAAGCCATTTCAAATGATGCTTTAAGCCTTTCCACATTTTCTTAGATCTGTCTCAAAAAATGACATGCAAAACAAATCCAGGGAACAGTATGTTCAGTAATTCATTTGTCTAACATTTCCTATGAATTTGTGAGGAAAAATGCTCTTTACTTTAAGCAATCTAATATTGTAATATCGTATATTTTTTAATTCAGTTTTTATTTTCTGTATGTGTGTGTGTGTGTGTGTGTGTGTGTGTGTGTGTGTGTGTGTGTGTGTGTGTGCGCGTGCATATGTGTGTGTGTGCATGTGTTTCCTTTACCTTTCACTCCATGTTTTATTATTTTATTTTGACTTATTTCTGCTTTAACAGTTTGAATTTTCACAGCCATTTACTTCCAAAAGGCAATGTAAACAGGGATGTCCAGAAGAGAAAACATTAAAAGTATTTGGTGTCTTCCCTCCATCAGTTCTTAATTTGTAGTAAAAGCATTTCAATCAATTATAAAAGAAAATGTTCAATCATTGAATTGACAAAAGGCTTAATTAAAATTATTTTTTATGTATTTTATTCAGCAGATACTAGACATTTTATTTTCTATACAAGGCAAATATTATAAAGCTTTCCTGTTTGTTCATTGCTTTCTTGTTTATTCATTTTTTTTCTTTTATATTTGTAATAGCAATGTCTTACTGCCTTATTCTAAATAAAACACCATGACTGGGTTTCAGAAACCCATAACTGACTGGACAATCATGTTTGTAGCAGGACTGCTAGCTAAATTGTCAGGGCCATGCTGAGATCACTGTAGAAGTACTGCAGCAACAAAACTCCAGTGCAAAGTGTTATATCAGTCTTGATGGTAAAGGCCACATGCAAATACATCAGTCAAGCATGACCATCAAAGAAGTAGCAGAGTGGCATTGAACCGAGAAAGATGACGGCACTTGACACAACACCCTTACTCAATTTAAAAAAATGGGGAAAAGTGGGTTGATGATGATAATGATGACTCAAGAGTGGTGAAATTATATAAAAAAGATGCTTTATTTAGAATTTAAAACAAAGAAACATATATTTAGATTAGAAAGAGTCAGTATACTTGAGATTTTATCTATAATACAAAATAAGACACTAAAATTAATTTGAAATCATATAAGGGGAGACATTTAGAAAAAATGGAGTAGTTAATCAATTGTATGGTAACTGTTTTCTAGAATATGCTTTTCTGGTATCTGTAGGCACTTTTCAGCAGTGAGACAAGATAGTCTTCATCTTCAAACATACCTGGCTACAGTCCATTGTCTTTTTCACCTGTTTAAGCTAGGATTAGTGCCGTAAAGACTTCCAAGCCTGCAATAGATATAGACAACAGTTGGCATAAGTGAGGTTGATGGAGCAGAAATAAATTCTTCTTAAAGTATCTCTCCTCAGTTCATATCCTGTCATGACACAGACTGCTGGACTGAAGGATGCTGATAAAAAATAAAGTATGACTGAGATGTAATTTTGCTGAGGTATACAGTTTACAGGAGGGAGAATGTAGATAAACTGAAATAGCTAAAGCCTTTATTTAGGAAGATGTATCAAAGCAAAAAAAAACAGGTCAGAAGGTACTGCTAGTCATGCTAGGGACTGCAAATCTCAGGATAATTAGGACAGTGATTATACAGAGAATGTCTCCTCACAACAAGAAAAGAGAGAGAGAGAGAGAGGATCAGTTTTGGACCCAGTGTTTTGAAAAGCTGCCAGTGATAAATGATAACAGGTCAGAAAGTATGCAGTTAGTTGATAAAAATGAGTTATATAACGATTTGTGAAATCATCAATTTACTTGCACAGATGAAGCAGTCCAAAGTAGTCATTCTGGTCTTAATGTGAGCATTTAATAGAATGTGGTGCAACTTTAGATATTTTCTGACAAAAGGACAAAATGGTGTACAGTGAAAAACCTGCTATCAAACAACCAACATGGTATATGATTTATATCACAGGCAAGGCTTAAGTCTTTAGAATGACATCAGACGACTTCAGGGAAGTAAATGCCAAAAAGGAGTGCTCCTAGGACTGATCCCTGAGAGACCCTGCTTGTGAGTGGCCTCTTCACAGAGGTGGATTCACCAATTACTAATTTCCTGGGTTCTGTCTGCGAGACTGCTAACTGTCCACTGGTTGACATAAGCCTACCTACCTAGTCTAGCTTTTTGAGTTTGCCAGCAATGCAGGAGTGAGGTATTGTGTTAAATGCTTTGGCCAGGTCAAGGTCAGTACTGTGAACTATTTTACCCTTATCCATTGCTTTGGTGACCTTCTTAAAGAAGTCCACTAGGATGAGCAGTCATGACCTGCCCTTGGCAAAACCAAATTGGGTTGGGTCCAGTATATATAGGTTTTCTATGTCATTATTGATCATTTCCATGATAATTCTTCCCATGCCTTTGCACATGAGACTAGTAAAACTTATGGTTATGTAGTTTCCAGGATCTGTAGCTGGCCCACTTTTGTGTAGACTGTTATTGTTCTCCACTCATTAGGCATGTAGCCTGTTTGGAGGCTATGGATAAATAGGGATTCAGAAGGCCTGACAGGTTATGTTTCATGCAGTCTAGAAGGAATCCTGTGAAATTGTCTGGGCCCTTGAATGGGGTGTTCTTGGCCTTAGAGAGAGCACTGAGTAACTGTTACTTAGTGATAGCAGGGGAAGTTATATTTGATGGTACTTCCCGAGGAGAGGTTGAGGGGTAGAGAAGGGTAAAATAAGAGCTGTGTTTGTGTGGCAGTAGGTTTGCTATATCTTCTGGCTCAGTATAGGTTTCTCCATTAACAATGAGCTCTGCATACAATTGTGCATTGCCTTTGATGTTGAAGACATAGCTAAAGAATGCCTTGTGGTTGTCCTTTGTCTGGGAGGCTGAGTTTACCTCAAATATGTCTTTGGTAGACTTAATTTTTCCTCTGAGTTGTTTGCTTAGCTTGACAAGAGTGTTTTATCCTGCTGGGTGCTACATCTCCTAATTTTTGCAATGATTTTCTTCCTTCTCTAATAGAGCCTATTGATACTATGATTACATCAGCGTGGATTGTTTTTTTTTTTTTTAGTTAGTTCTATAGTTATTCCTGATGCATATATATGCCTCTATAAAGTTATTAACATAATTACATAGGGTTTCTGTGAACAATTCCATCTAGGCAGCAGTGTTCTTTGGTTTTATGGGGCTTTCAGTTTTGCCAGGTTATCACTTAATAATAGGACTTTAGCCTTAAAATAGTGCCTGAATATTTTCTGGATTCTATTTTTATTTCAAGACAAGACTAGTTTGTGAAAGGCCTGTGTCTGTAACTAAACATAAAAAAATGATGCAATACGGATGATGATGGCAGATAAGGTCCAAGTATCTGTCCAATACTGAATTGTTTTTATGAATAAACTACCTACATGACCTGCTTACCTAACATTATTGTGTACTTTATTCCATCTTTGCAGGAATAGCTTTATGAGAGTTCTATCTGTTAATTATTTTGTTCATTTAAGGTAAAGCATTTGGAAAATATACGTAATATACTGAAGGACAAAAATGCAAGACATCACCACTTCCAAATACAGGACCAGTACCAAGGCTCCCAATATAAAGTGGAAACCTGGGACCGTCTTGCCCGTGATCTCACCAGTGCCACTGGTATCACCCGGACTAGTGAGCAGGTCTGGCAACACTATGCCGACTTGAAAAGGAGAAAGAGGGAGCTCTTGGATGAGTGGGCCCAAGAAGTAAGGCAGAGGGGTGAAGCCCCAGCAGTGTGTAAGTAGTCATACCAATAACTGTTTACTAATGTCCGGCCTGTGTATGTGATGGATGGGTATGCCTAAATATTTCTCTATTTCCCTTACAGCTCCAGCTGAGCGGGCTGTGATATAGGAAGCCCATGCTAGTAGGTTGCAAAGGCTGCATCACAAGGCTGGTGAGTAACAGTCTTGCTTGTAGTAGTCATACCAAATAAATATAAAGTAGTAGAAAGTCACCTGGCAGTATAAAAATTGTATATGGGTTGTACTGAATAAACCAGACAATATGACAGTAATACTCCCATATAGGTCATATTTAAATAAAACTGCAACTGCCTGGCAATAAAGTTCTAAATCATGGACTGGTTATGTTTACTCTGGTGTTGTATGGCATTTATTGTTGCATTCTTTGAATAGTAATGTTGTGTTAACCACTGTTACCCTCACTCTGCTACATAAAAAATGTCTAGGAATGTCTGTATAAGACTGTTGTAAGTACAAGATCAGATTGTACAACCAAGAGAGACTTAGACAGAAAACACTGAAGAGGCCAACAGCAATATCCAAGTAGCACACTCTGATGAAAGTTAAATTGTTGTTATTTTTAGCAGACACAGCCATGGGTCAAATCCTGGGAGTGGTAGTAAGCTGTATGCATAATCATATCTCTCAACTGTACAGATTTTTGCAGAATGTCCAGATAATTGACTCATATTTTCTGCCTGTTCCTCTGTCTCCCTGGCAAATCAGTGGGATGATCTCAGAATTGTAGTCACTTAATAATGACATACATTTTATTTTCAGACCACAAAACTTTCAGAAAATGTATATTAAAACAAATCCTGTCACTCTAGCAACTCTCCAAATTTATGAGAGCAATATTCAAAATATGCCCCTATTTGTACCCCTATTTTGTCAAGCTTTGTCCAGAGTGCATGCATTAAGAGATTGAGAGGTATGTGCATAATATTAAGTAGGAATCTGGGAATATGTGTAGAAACAGTCAGGTAGTGTTAAAAAAACATTCCCCCCACAGGTCTGTCAGATAAGAAAATTGTAACTGCCTGGCAATAAAGATTTAAATCCTGGACTGGTAGTGTTTACTCTGGTATTGTATGGCCTGACGTAGCATTCACTAACATCTGATATCAGAATAGTACTGTTGTGTCAACCATTGTTTCTCACACTGTGCTACATAAAAATATGTGTAGGAATGTCTGTATAAAGCTGTTATAATTACAAGGTCAGATTGTACAACCAAGAGAGACTTAGACAGAAAACACTGAAGGACTAGACACACTCTGATGAAACTTAAATTGTTATTTTTAGAAGACACAGCCATGGGTCAAATCCTGGGAGTGGTAGTAAGCTGTATGCATAATCATATCTCTCAACTGTACAGATTTTTGCAGAATGTCCAGATAATTGGCTCATATTTTCTGCCTGTTCCTCTATCTCCCTGACAAATCAGTGGGATGATCTCAGAATTGTAGTCTCTAAATAATGACATATAGTTGATTTTCAGACCTCAAAACCTTCATAAAATGTACATTAAAACAAATCCAAAGGTGGTGCAGGACCAGTGGACGAGGAGGTCCTGGGATGGGTCCCAGACATGCTGGGGCCCGGTGTCACGGCCAGATGAGGTGAGAGAGGTGGGTCCACTGGGAACGGCCTTCCAAATCATGCTATGGTGTTGCAATTTAGAACATATGGGGGATAGTAATAGTCAACACAATGCAGGATTAGTTATAGCAGCATACATAGATATTTCCATTAACCCAAAACACCAAATTTGGAACAGTTGCATAGCAAACAGAACACATGCATATATGGAACCACATTGGCCATTACAATGGCATGCAGGTTACACTGATAGCAACAGGCCACCAATGATAGTGTTTCAAAATGGAACATAATTAAAAACACATTTCAATATTTGTTGAACAACAGGACATATGTCCCAACAGTAGATTTGGTGTAAACCTACCCATTGATTTGTGTGTTTAGATTACTGTTGCAGATATGGTGGGGACAGAGAGAGAGAGATGTCAATTAACAACTTTTATATCCTTGCAGTATGAGGTCATCTGACCTTTTTTCCTGTTTATGTCTTCCGGGTACAATGTCCTGGGAATGGCTCCCTGCATATGCACCCCAGGAAAATGATGTCATTATAAACTGAATCATACTACATCACGGAACCCTATTTGGACGCAGGGCCCATGATGTGCAGGAGAGGACTGCCTTGTGGAACGAGTTCATCCACAGGGTAAATGATGTTGGCCTGCATAACCGCAGTTATAAACAGGTGGGGCATCGGTGCACCGATCTGATCTGCCATGCTTGTTGGTGTACTGCTGCAGTTAGGAGGATCCAGCTAGCCACAGGTGAGGGTCATGCCATCCAGCCCCCACTGACACATGCTGAGGAGCTCCTCACCAGGCTTGGATCACCTGCCTGCCAGCCAAGCCAGGAACGTGAAGGTTGCATTGTGGAGGTGGGTGCCACCCACACAATGAATAAGGAGCATGCAGGTAAGGCCCCAGGGCACATTAGCAGACCACTGTTGCTTATCCAGCTTCATCTGTAAAGTATCTACATGCATATGTCAGGTAATATAGTCTGTTGCTGCAGTGTAGTAATGAACAGATGTGCATAATCTCTAATATTATAGGTTTGTACTGTTTATGTACTGAAATGCTGCTCCCACCTTGTACCAATGCCACAGGTGTGGTTACTGACCTTATGTCTCTCACACAACTGTGTAGGTCCCTCTGGTATACAACTGGGGAAGCAGCCTGTAGCTGGTGAGTATGGAGTTGTTTTGTTCAGGTTTGCCAATAAACCAGCCATGTTATGGACATGGTATTTGCCATGCACACATTTAACACACCTACCCATAATGCATGCTGTACATGTTCACTTATTGTTGATGTTAACTGCACTAAATTACAGTGGTCACCATTGTGGCATATCTGAAGGGTATGTAAGAGTCCTGCAGTATACCTGTATGTGTGGACAGAGATGAACATAATGGTGAGACAAATGGCCTACAGTAGGGACATGTCTGAAACATTACCCTTATACAGTGGCTACAACAGTGCATACACCACTATTACAATGGCAACTGTTCCTGATGTAAACAACGGCAAATCACAATACCACATTCCACACCTTTTACAACCTGTAATGTGATCCTAACACGAACAATGAATGTATAATATGGAATCCTATGTTAGGACAACAAATATGGGGATACATACCTTAACAAACACTGGAAGCATATGTGTGCACACACTCCAAATAACATATTGTGGAAGCAGCTTTTGAGGTACTGACAGCATTCACTCTTCTTGAGTACACATCTTCCATCAAGTACAGGGTCTCAATTTCACACCAAGTAATGGTCTGCTGTCCAAGAAGTATGTCCATGACATTTGCTCACTCACCTGCAACAGAGGCAGCCATGGCTTGCACACATCTTACAAACTATGGAATGGATCCTATATCCAAAAGGTAGCACTCAGGAGTGAGAGAAGTAGCCTTACCTCACCATTGCATATACCATGGCAAACAATGCAGACAGTCATGTATGTGTGTATGAAGTATGGGCAATATTAATGTAGAAAATAAACAGATGTCCATCCAAGACAGATGACAACACATGTTGCAAACTGGTCACAGAGGCTGCCCAAAAACATGCAGCAACACTGAGGGACTTGCAGGGATGTCTAGCAAGTACTGCCTGTGCAGTACTTGTGTCAACAATCACCTGTAATATGCATAAGTGTGGCCTGTGGGTTAGGGTAATCAGATAGAAGAGTTGTTCCACAGGAAACATCATCCAGGGCTCTCTACAGGTAGCATATGCATAACATCAAGTCTCCCAAAGGCATGTGTTGCAATGTGTAATGGATGGTGTACTAAGACCAAGGCTGACACCTACAGACAGTATTAATAAAGATACATGTGGTGGACGAGCAACACCTCACTCCACCTCAGGCCCACCATCCCCATATTCACCTTGCTGATGCCAGTGTACACCTTTAGGTTTGCTCTTCATTAGCAGGAACTAGGCTGGTAGACATGGCGTTCTGAATTTGAAACACTGCAAAATGACACTCATGCGTGGCTCATAGTTGTAAAGCATCTGCAATAAGGCTGAGGATGGGGAGGGGTGTCTTTCTGAAACACAACAGTGAACTGAAGCATATATCCAAAGCTCAGTAAGAATGGCTGTATCTGAACACAGTCAAGGTCATGAGTTGTGCTAGACCTAACCTTGACTCCACAGCAATAGTGAAGGCACTGTGTGACCTCCAAGGGCTGTGCACATCAGCTGACCTTACAATCCGGCAGAGTTGGGGGACATTTGTAGGGTGGAGTGACCGGATAATGGCAAGTGAAGATGGGCCATGCTAGTACACCCCTTCCAGGAATACTGGCTGCTGTAGTTCACTTAATAGGTGCTGCAACAAACCATTGTGTTAAGGGTGTGCACACTTATGCAACCCACATATTGTATGCATCTCATTCAGCATCTGCATGACTATCACATTTGTTTGATACTGCATTTGATTGCACAGGTCATATGTCACATATCAGGTGCATGTAATGTTAACATATGCAGTATTGTGGCCCCATTGCATATCACGGAAGAGGCTGGCATGTCAACAAGGATGCGTACACTACTCATATCCACATTAAGCTTTGAAGGCTGTCAGTGTAATCAGATTTTATTGCTTCATACATGCACTGCTGATGATGAGATCTGCAAATCAGAGTTCAGGCATTAACTATTGACATCAGTCCTCATATCATCCCAGGTATGTGTCAGACAAACACACAGGGGCTGTGAGCAACAGAGCAAACATAACTACCACACATATACACATTCAGCAATGGTGTGTACACTTGTGAGGTATGGTGCACAGCACATGCCAGGGTGCTGTACAGGTGCACAGCAGTAATGTGTACATGGGTGCAGTGTGTTCCAGGGGAAGGGGCATCACCAACTTACACAACTCATGCATCACAGAGATGTATAATGTTGGTAACAAACAGTGCATACTGTTGAGTGCCATATGTCATGCATGTTGACTGTTGGGTAATGAGAGGTCTGTGTAATATCTTTGTGCCATCTCACCTGTAAGTGTGTGTGTGTGTGTGTGTGTGTGTGTGTGTGTGTGTGTGTGTGTGTGAGTTTGTGTAGAGGTAAGCAATAATGTACAGCTCTTAAATTACATTTTTTGTTTTCCCCTCACGGGTGGCGAGGTGGGTCAAGGTCCCTCTTGCAGGCAAGCTGATGTTAGTGTACATACATACCCTGACAATGATGATAGGTATGGTGAGGTACAGGCAGGGATGTCAGGGGCTGAAACTGTGCCATCGGTTGACATCCCACTTTTATCCACCCTATCCCCTCACACAGTCACAATGCCCATACATATCCCATCACCAGTGGCCATAGATGAGGAACATTTGGCGGGTGGTGGCATGGGACAGGACAGTGTTGGGACTATGGTAAGTGTGTCTTTACACAGCTGCCATAGCCGGATGACCGGCGAGGTACCACACAGGCAGATGTACAGGGGTGCTCATAGGAGGACTGCTGGCCTTCATGCCCCTGGCAGAAGTGCCACAGCAAGTGTCAACAAACCTGTTTGTTTACACAAGGGCTCTATCTGCTTCAAGTCACACTATCCATTCATATTCTTTCATATCAATATTATTATTATGATCACCCTGTCTTATTCCTGAATAGATAACAGAAATGGCTCTAAAAGTGAACTCATAAGTAGAACCCATCATAGAAATGTGATGAGCCAAAGAATTTATACCTATATTCCTTCTAATCTCAGATCTGTGAACAACTGTAGCATGGAAAGGTACCCTTCTTCTGAAAATCCAGCCAGATGCATTTTTCGGCTGTCATGGAGACACAGGCATGTATGGAACATTACACCAGAAGAGTCTGAGGCTCCAGTGGGCTACCCATGTTGATGTACTTGACAACATCCATGATCTTGCAGGTGCCCACTGTTATTTTGCAGAGGTCCTGGATAGATGGTTGGGTGAGATGGTGGGAATCCTCGACCATGCAGTGTCTGCGTTAGAGCATATGGTGGGAGTAGAGAGTCAGACATGTGGACACAGGTCAGCAACACCAATAGGTGGAGGTCTACATGGACGTGCAACAAGTCACAGTCCCTCCCGTAGTAGCAGTACCAGCACCAACACTGCAGGAGGTGCTGTCCACACCACAACACAGCAGGCCACATGCACGTGGTCCTGGCCATTCCCAACAGGGGCTTGGATCCAGTGGATAAGTGTTATCATCAGGGGAGAGTAACATATCTGGGCTTCTACCTGTTAGTGCCCATGGAACCCCTGGCAGGCACAGTTCCCGTGTCCATGGCCATACACTGTAAACTGTATACCCTGCCATGTATGGTCTGCAGCTGTCCAACAAACTCCTGTATAGGGTAGCCACATGACAGAACTGTGTGCATACATACACACACACATCACCAACACAGCTAGGCACCTCCATACCTACACACACACCACATCTGCACAGCCCAATCGATAAAGAACCTCCTAACACACACACATGATGTCAACCAAATGGCTTAGCCTAGGTTTCTGGAAAACCCAAAACACACCCTGTGCATATGAAGGTACCTGTGCCATATCCCTGTCATCCATACCATTGATGCAGGAACATTCTAATGTGGTTCTGATGAACAGGGTGAATGTACTAAGGTTTAGCAATGTAATGCTGTTTAACATGTCTTCAGTTGGAATGTTTAATGCTTACATGTCAGGGTGTGTAACTGTCCAGCCATGATGCATTATAGCTGTTATTAACACTGACTGATTGTGGTCTCCATAATGTATTCAGTTTGTGTTGTAATTGTCTATGTGTTAGCAGGATGTTGGTCTGCTGTCCTTTCCTACAAGGGGTATGGCATTGTGATGACACATTGACTGTGTCATATCCTGGGTACAGCTGAACACAAGTAACAGGTCTGGATAACAGTTACTGCATGTGCCACATGGCTAATAGGTCTGAGGGGTGTATACAGGTGAGTGCATGGTGGCTGATGTCAGCAGCTCTTCTACAGTAGATAATGATAAGTGTACTGGGTGGCACACACCAAATGTTTGTGAATAGCACACACACACACTCATAGACACACACACACACACACACACACACACACACACACACACACACACACACACACACACACACACACACACACACACACACACACACACACACACACACACACACACACACACACATGCACACACACACAGGCTTTGATGTTGATGCAATACACAGATAATACTGTACACATGGATGTACTTAATTTTGGAGTGAACTCATTTTGGCCTATGTAATTCCACCAAGTCCAAATAGACAAAAGATCACAGCAGTAAATAATCACTTTGGGGGGTGTGGGGTGGCATGGAACCACACATAGAGGGATTAACAACTGCTTAACCTGTTAACATAAACTGTACAGTATAACAGCAGACTAAGCAGGGGGATACACACAACAGTAACCCTAATGTGGGTGGCTGTGCCCAAAACAACCACACCCAACTATATATACCAACTCCAGTATCACTGTACAGCTGTACAGTGAGTAAGAGGACATTTACACATCTACTAGTTTTGATGGAATGAATTTCCACAAGATGATTCCTTTGAAATGTTAGCTTTTGCTAGTTAGTTCTCGAACAAATGATCTCCTGGGACATGTATTTTCTGCAAACTGAAGTAGATCCCTTCAGATACACACACACTTACTTGGCAACACTGAGAGTAGAATCCCTACCTAGGTACTTATTGCTACTAATGTGTTTGGCCTTAATTCCACATACCACAGAGCTTTTAGGATGAGGTGTGTCCCGAGTTTCTTGTTAAGTGAAGAACATCACCAGGCCTTGTACAGTATGATAATGGGGGATGTATTTGGTGTTAATGAACAATACATAGTATGACATACTGTCCTATACACATTGACAAACACATAACAGTCATGGACACATCAAAAGGACCTGGGTTTAGCAGTGCTAATTACCTTGTCAGTGGGTCCATTCTGTTACAGAGAATTTGCACATAGCACATGCATCATTGGGCTAGATAGTGTAATCAATTACCTGTATGGTTGATGGTGACAGCGGTCCTCATACAGTGGACCTTGGGACATGTATGGGGGTTAAATTCCCTCCACATCGTCAAACCAATAACAAATTTATTAAAACTGACAAAGCTTTCGGATAGCAAGCTATCCTTCCTCAGTGTCTTACATAAAACAAAAGTTAAAAACAAGCATTTATGCAAAAAGCACATGACACAATCAAAATTCAATTATAACACATAATTGACTCTTAAAGACATAGCAGCTGTAGTGGAGCCTTAATCAAGCAAAATAGACTTTTTATTATTAGTATTTGTACTAGTCTTTCCGAACAAGTTTAAATATAACCTGTTTATTTGTACCAAGAATTTTCTAAAGGCATAGCAACTACAAAGAAGCCCTATAGAAACAAGAAAAATCTTTTGTTGTTATTATTTATTTTTTTTTCCCTAATCTTCTTTTGTTTTCTCTTTAAAACTGGTTTCAAGGTAACCTGTTTGCTTACACGAGGGCTCTATCTGCTTCAAGTCACACTATCCATTCATATTCTTTCATATCAATATTATTATTATGATCACCCTGTCTTATTCCTGAATAGATAACAGAAATGGCTCTAAAAGTGAACTCATAAGTAGAACCCATCATAGAAATGTGATGAGCCAAAGAATTTATACCTATATTCCTTCTAATCTCAGATGTGTGAACAACTGTAGCATGGAAAGGTACCCTTCTTCTGAAAATCCAGCCTTTTTGGATTATTTAATGAAAAATCCTTATAGCATAACAGTTGCTTCAAATTACTACAATTTCGATAACCAAAGAGAGGTTTATCAGGTAGCCGCTTTTCATTTCCAGGTATAGATCTCAAAATAAACCAATTCTTTCTTATGACATTCTCAATTGTTTTACTCATCCTATTATATGTCATCAGGTACCTAAGTGGCTGTCCATTCTTAGTACCAAGATTATCAGTATCAGAGGTATCAGTAGCAGAATAATATGGTCTAGCCCTAGAGTTCCTTAGACCTAATACATCCTTCTCGGCAGTTTCTATTTCCTCTATGTTATATCCTCTTGCCAATAAATTACTACTCATTTCCTGCATTTGTTCATTGCACACCTCCATTTCTGTATTCAGTATACTAGCTCTTAAATACTGACTTTTCAAAACACTTTTGAAGGTTCTCTTAGCATGCATGCTCTTCTTATGTAGATATTTATTTACCTGGTCCTCTTTCCTGTATATACTAGTCTGTATTTCAGATTCTGTCTTAATTAATTTTATATCCAAAAAATTTAGCCTATCATAGGTTCATAAATTAGTACTAGGCTAACTGCCCTTGCAAGGCATTTTAAGCCTAGCCAATTATCCCTTGTGAGACACAAACCCTGTACCTTGTGTTTGTAAGGCAAACACCTTAACCATTTGGCCATCCTCGCAGCCAACGTTTTCATCAGAAAATTGCATCTCAAACTTAAGAAATTCAACAGTTTCATTCAAATATGTAAAAAAATTCATGTAATTCCAGTACATTACCCCCCAAAATGAGAAAAATATCACCCACAAAACACTTATAAAAGTGAATATTCATAGCATATGGGTTATTATTTCCATGGACAGAATTCTCCTCCCAAACACCCAGGGTCAAGTTAGCATAAGTATTTGCTATTGCTGTTCCCATGGCAGTACTGGATGTCTGATGGTAAATACTTCCATAAAAAACAAAAACATTATTCGTTAAAACTAGGTCCAATAGTTCACATAATGTTTCAATGGTTCGACCCTCAACTGAACCATACCGGTGAAGTATTTTTCTTACACATTCAATACCATAGGCATTAGGGATTACAGTAAATAAAGACTTTACGGATAATGTTACCATATAAAAATCATAACCATCATTACCATCATACCAGTTATATAGTTGGGACAAGAAATCACCACTATCCTTTATATAACTTGGAACAAATTTCAAATATGCCTTTAGTTTACATTGTAAATAAACAGAAAGAGGTTCTGTAATCCAGCCACCACCCAAGACAATTGGTCTCATGGGTCTATTATCAAAAGATTTATGGATTTTTGGTAATCCATAGAGCACAGGAATAGTCGGACATGGTACACTTACATAATGAAAAGTGTCAAGATCTATGTCATTCATTAGCTGAAGGTCATAGATAGACATATTAACTTTACTGATCATATAATCTATTTCTTTATTATTAACCACCTTAAAGGTAGTTGCATCACTAAGAAGAACTAGCATTGATTGTATATATTGATCCATGTCAAGTACCACTATGACACCTCCCTTGTCAGCTTCTTTTATTATAATCTGCTTATTTTCACATAGTGATTGCAATGCTTCATTTTCCAACCTTATTAAATTATATGAACTAGAAGGACCATTTTCCTTATAACTCTCATGAATATGTCTTTCACAAAGTTCATTGAACACAGAAATAACAGGATCACTAACCGGTATGAAGTACTGGTCCGTTTAAGATTGCAAGTTACTAATTCATTATTCCTACCATACATATTTCTCAAATTCAGATTCCTTGAAAAAAGCCCCAAGACCATAATAGCATTAACTACATCATCTGTAGCAGCAGGAATAAACTTAATGCCATGTGACAACAGAGACTGTTCTGCCTCAGTCAACTTATATTTTGAAAGATTAAAAACAACCTGTTGGAATGTAACATCATCCATCTTACTATCATTAACACTATGAATACATTATCACAGTTCAAAACCACTACATTTGATGAGTCACATATTTCGTTATGTTCAACAGATGTTATATTATAAATATCAGATTGAGTCCATAAGTCAGTCTCCTTAGGTATACTCTGACTATCTGTCCCAAAGTTGGTATTCTTTTCTTCATTACTGGTATGTCGAGCAGTAACTCCACATACATCAGACGGGCCAAAGAAACAAACATTAACAGCTCTACTTTCATCAGCAACATTTCTGTCTAATGTATAGTTATCAAAAGGTACATCACTCTCATGACAATCACCATTATTAGAAGAGTAAAAACGCGACCTTCTAACTTGATCAAAAGAGTCACTAAAATGGTTGATAGAATTTGATCCAAGAGAGTTTACAAATACAGATAACTTCCTAACATCAAAAGTATTCAACATTTCAAGCTCATCATGCTCTTCCATAACTAACGAACAACATACTGTTGGCACAGTCATAGGCAGTGAAAGAGTTACATTTAAAGATTCAACGGTACCAAACACCTTGCTAGTACACTCCGCTATTTGTGAGATCTGCTCCTGGTCACGGGGCCATTCCTTCCCCTTGACCTCGAGCGCTGCTGAAAATGTTGCCACTCTCGGGGTACTACCTTCTCCAGTAGCTGAATGTTCAAGCCCTTCATAGTTCCCAAAAAATTCTTCTTAGGTGCACTCTCATTCGTCTTCACTGCTTTTTGGCTAGGCTTATATAGGCCCTAGTGCTAATAGCCAAGTACCTACCTATGAACCTATGAGCATGTCATAAGAAAGAATTGGTTTATTTTGAAATCTATACCTGGAAATGAAAAGTGGCTACCTGATAAACCTCTCTTTAGTTATCGAAATTGTAGTAATTTGAAGCAACTGTTATACTATAAGCATTTTTCATTAAATAATCCAAAAGGGCTGGATTTTCAGAAGAAGGGTACCGTTCCATGCTACAATTATTCATGTTGTACAAGTATAAACCAAAGTCCAGATGTTGTGCATTCTATTAGTGGCAGAAGGTTTACTGTTCAATGTACAGCAACGTGTAATACCTCAGGGATAGTATATCCTGCCACTTGTACGCAATGTCCGGGGTTCTATGTGGGGAAGTCAGCAAGGAGACTAAGGGATAGGATCCTTGAACACAGATCTGAGATCAGAAGGAATATAGATACAAATTCTTTGGCTCATCACATTTCTATGATGAGTTCTACCCATGAATTCACTTTTAGAGCCATTTCTGTTATCTATTCAGGAATAAAACGGGGTGATCATAATAATAATATTGATATGAAAATATGAATGGATAATGAGACTTGAAGCAGATAGAGCCCCTGTTGTAAACAAACAGGTTACCTTGAAACCAGTTTTAAAGAGAAAACAAAGGAAGATTAGGAAAAAATGAAAATTAATAAAACCAAAAGATTTTTCTTGTTTCTATAGGGCTTCTTTGTAGTTGCTATGCCTTTAGAAAATTCTTGGTATAAACAGGTTGTATTTAAACTTGTTCAGAAAGACTAGTACAAATACTAATAATAAAAAATCTCTTTTGCTTGATTAAGGCTACACTGCAGCTGCTATGTCTTTAAGAGCCAATTATGTGTTATAATTGAATTATGGCTGTGTCATGTGATTTTTGTATAAGTGCTTGTTTTTAACTTTTATTTTATGTAAGACACTGAGGAAGGATAGTTTGCTATCCAAAAGCTTTGTCAGTTTTAATAAATGTATTGGTTTGACGGTGTGGAGAGAATATTTTCTATTTCACACATTGACCAGGACTGCAATATATCCCCTTGTCTATCTAATCAGTACTACTACAGGTATATGCATTTATTGCACATGCCACAGGGATAGTAGGGTGAGGTTGTTTCATGGCTCTCCTAATGTCAGCAACATCACTATCCCTTATAATGTATGTCAAGGTTTATTGCATTTGGATAATGTGGCCTCATAATGCTGTCTCCTACAAATATACACACTCTCACACATGCACACACTTGCCAGGACTCAGAGGGTAACCCACACCTCTCTACCCATATGTAGAACAGTGTTATGCTGGTACTGCAAGCTCCAGGTAGCCTATAGGGTGAAGAGTGTAACAAGGCACATTTAACATCAATTACAGCAGTAGCCATTTCTAAGCATGGCAATGGGGGTGTAGTGAGTGAGAAGGCCCTCAGGGTACTGTCAGCTACAAGTTTATAAACACACAGACACCGTTATTCTCAGTAATGCACGCTAACACATTTGTCAGTATTGGGGGTCCATAGGTGCAGGTGTTCCTAGGTGTGTACCAGACTAATGTCCATGGAGAGATGAGAAGAGTAGGCCATGTGGGTACACTGTTATCATGCCACCTGACATTTGTCAGCAGGCCATGTATCAACTGATGCCAATTGAGGGATCCCCAGGGTGACAGTTAAATACAACATCCAATCATCTGGTTGCAGAGGTCCAGTGAGGTGCTACAATTAACATGTATGCAACATATATTACATAACATGGCCAGTGTCTTGGTTAGAGACCTGTACCCAAGCATGTTCGGTTGACTGTTGTAGTCTGGTTGAGGTATCCATGGCATGTGGTGCATACAGGGTGGGGTTTCCTAGCTGTGGCATTCATAACACAGCTGGGGAGACATGTCAGTGTCAGTCAAGCACAGATTGCCTGTAAGCAGCCAAGATGGATACCTGACATCTGCACATCTGTACAGAGGGCAGACAGAAATCAGCTAGCTGACAGGTTATGCATTAGGATGAATGTTTTGACAGATAGACGTCTGACACTGATAGCTATGCCATTACTACATGACAGCAACCCTCAATGACATGTCTTAAACAAATAGTAGTCTACAGTTATTATCCACAAATCAGATCAATATCCAGTAGCAGATACTTAATAACATACAGTTCACACACCAAGAACACGATAGTCAGTATTCAGAGTACAGCTTTGCATGCAGGGGTGTATGGTTCCAGTACTACAATCTGCAATTCACTCTTACCTGGAAAAGCACTGTTAAAAGTAGTAACGTAATAATATAATACATGCAAGTGTGACTGCATATAACCTGGGATACTACCCATGTATGAAACACATACAAAGAGAAAAGATTGTTGTACTAGCCATGTATACTCAGGTGTCCCATACAGTATACACACACCCCTTGTTATTGTAATGACAGCACATAGAAGCATGTTATGTACATGGAATTAAATACACTTATTAAAGATGTCATTACCATACTATTTTATCAGAGTGGAATGTGATCACTGGTTACAAGGGCTGAGCTATGCTTAGCAGGTGTAAGCATTGCTTAAATGTAAATGCTAAGCACATTTGCGCACTGGTAAGTGAAGCCTACACAGTGTAAGCACTTATTAGTTTAACCATACTTTAGCAGAGCTTACCATCACGCAAACCCATGCAAACCCGCTTAAAGCTGCTCAAAACTGCCTAAACCACTCTGTATCCAACAGTCCTTGTTCTGCCTAGCAACAAAATAAATAACCCATGGACCCAGGGCCCTGTACATTAAATTCACAGTAGTTAACCACTAAGCCATCAGAGCTAAGATGATGTTTGTTGTTTTTTCAACTATATCATTCAGTACACATACTGAATTGTAGTGAATAACTACTACAACAGTTTAGTGCTTGTAAGTGAAAATGGTGTTGAATCAGTCATGTTTTTATATCTAAATATACACACATCAGATAAATATGGTGGGATACATCTGGGAAGGTATATACAACACTCATGTTTACACATAAGGATATGTATATATATATATATATATATATATATATATATATATATATATATATATATATATATATATATATATATATATATATATATATATATATATATATATATATATATATATATATATATATATAGATATATATATATATATATATGTATATGTATATATATATATATATATATATATATAAAAACTAATGCCCATAACATGTAGTGGAGTCATACCTTAGCACCATAAGTCATAACCTCTTAGTGCAAGGGAATGTAATGTAAGTTTTGCAGGTATAAATGTAGAATGTTGCTACAGTAACAGAGGTTTTGTCAACAGACATGTTGTGTAGGAAGTCAACTCTGACACTGACATGTACGCCATCAGTTACTGACAGACATCATAAGTTCATAATAGTGAAGTACCACACAAATGACAGTAATGATCCTGTGGAATACATCAGAAATATGATGAATAAACATGGACAGTCTGACACAATCTGATCAGTCCAGAGGTATACACAGAACTCCTTAATGCAAGACGTGTGGACCAAGCCTGACAAAGGGGATGTTTACAGCCATGAAAATGGGAATATCACACAAATACTGGAATAGATAAGCTCACACAGTTGATGCATTTACACCATCTTGTCTGTCCCAACACATATTAACCAGAAGAGCAGAGGTCCTAAGTCCACATACTTCCCACTAGTTAGTGACATACATCTTCACAGCATCCCACTGCTTTTTCAGAGATACACAACACTTACGGTAACCAGGCAACAGTACATCTGACAAATATCTGGACATAACATCACACTAGGTAAATACCTTGAGCTGCTAGGCATGTTACAAAGCGCTGTGTAAACTACAGGCAGACTGCCACAACACTGACCCAAGTTTCCTATGGGGGAATACACATGTACTTGCAAATATAGCAGGCACTGTAGGCATGTAACAGCACAGACTAACAGACACCAGTGTGAAAGTGCATACCCACAATCAATCTCAATACATTCGCAGTCACATTATTGTAAGCCTAATTAATAGTACAGTATATGGATTGTGTGAACAAAACCATCCTCATATTTGCCACTCACACACACTAACCCTACATATACTGGCCCAATGCACAGTGTAGCCTGATGCCTGACTGTGGTATGGGACATGTCTCAGTGTAGCCCTAGAAACATATACGCTGATAGGGTACCAGAAACTGGAGCAGCATGCAATGTCAGATAGAACAGGACCAAGAACATCAACATCTACCTCAATCTGTACACAGGCCAAGTAACATATTCACAATACACTGCTACACAATACTGACACTCTGTCAACAATCACCATAAGTACACAAACCTCACTTCTGTACAGACTTCAACAGAATGTCCAGGTTTTGTCCTCAGATATAAGGCCTACTGTACATAACATGTCTAGCTGTCTGATATCTCAGTAGCTTTTTATCAGGTATGATGTCAGTAAATAATTATATACTGTACATATGCACCTCTTACTGCATGACATATGGACAAAGCATGACAGACGTGTGGGACAGAGGAAAAAACACAGGGCCAGTACTGACATATTGCTGTGATAAACTGAGAAAATTCCTGGTGTAACAGGGTTTGTTGTGACATATCTCTTCTGATGGATATGAAGTCAGTAACTCACACGGATGTCACCATATGCTGACTGCAATCATCAGAGTATGCTACTGCATTTCTAAAGATAGGAAATGTGTGAGTAACACACAACATGTACGACTCCAACTCTGGCCAGTCTGCAGATAGCCCTACAGGGGAGAGTTTCCTCAACCACATAACACTGTCATGCCGGACTTTAAATCATGTAGAACAGCCACATGCAAATAAACCCTCTTAAACCAGCATTACTTCAAATGTAGAACAGCAATACTTACATTCTGTCCCCATATCTGGAACATCTCCCTCCTGTTTGTTGGCCTGCCTCCACAGTGTATGTTGTAAGTGGTATTTCCAACTACCCTCTGTGATGCTGTTTGTGAGACACCCACATAGAGTCCTGCTCACAGTGAAGGAAAAGGGTCAATACCCACATGAATTGCTTAGTTATAGGAGTATGCTTCCATGCAATTGGCTGTAGGAATGATACCACAGCTGTTCCACATGCAATTAGATAATGGGGGACTGCAATTTGTGCACAAGCCATCAGCTGATCATGAGCATTAGTTACAAAACTCAAGCTGCTGCCTATGCAAAACAGATGTACTTTTCCACATCCATCTGAGAGGGAGAGAGAGGAAGAAAGAGAGAGAGAGAGACAGAGATAGAGACAGAGACAAAGTAAAAAAAGGAATAGAGTAAGAGAGTAAGAGAGTAAGAGCCACGCATGTTTGTTTTTGATCCGTAGGTGGAGAGAGGTATCTGGGTATTATAACGGTTGCCTATATTGTTTACTAATCCATACTGTCACATAATAATTGCACATGGCTGTACACATTTATGGCTGAGGATTGTCTACAACAACCTCTACAGTGTTTGAAAACTGTTGGCCTTGTAATGTGGACATTGGGACATATAGGTCCTCAATATAATGATGTAGCAAAACCCACACGGCAATGGATCCTGTCATTATACATTCACCCCAACACCCACACAGGATACTGATGACACACCCACAAACACACACTTACCAGTACTGAGTTCCAACCCCCTACCTGACTATGTATAATAATTACAGTGTTACGCATTTACTACACATGCCACGGAGCTTTCATGTTGGAGAGCTGTCCAAAGGTATCTTTGAAGGTGAGCAACATCAGCAACAGTGCTAAAGGAGGGATAAGCAAAGTGTAGTAATTGTGAATATCCAGAAAATGTGGTGTCAATGAAGACACACGCTTTCTCAGAGAAACACAGACATTATCATATTTGCCAGGGTCAGGATTAGAACTCCTATCTAGCTAGTTTGCTATACTATAGTATTATGTAGTTATCATAAGTGCCACAAAGCTTACAGGGCTAAAATATGGTCAAAGGGTTATTTCAAAGTGAATGACATCAGCAGGTGTGCTAAAGTAGGGCAATGGGAGGTGTAGTGAGTGTGAATGGCTTCAAAATTATTCATCTCCACACACACACACACACACACACACACACACACACACACACACACAAACACACACATCCACACATGCACACATGCACACACGCACACACGCACACACACACACACACACACACACACACACACACACACACACACACACACACACACACACACACACACACACAAACTTGCCAGTACTGACATGCCTAGATTCATTGCTTCACAGGTGTGTAGTAGGTGAATGGGCCTGAAGGCTATACAAGGCTAGGCAAAGGGAATACCTTGGCATCAGGCCACATGTTAATAGTCTTCAGTGTGGCTCAAGGGTGTAGTCCCTGGAGTGGTCCCCAGGGGTGGGTATTGTATTCATCATCCACTCATCTGGGTTACTATTGTTGGTGGCCAGTGATGTGCACTGCATCCCTTGTATGTGATCTATATTCCATAACATGGACAGTGTCTGGGTTGTGCACATGTCCCACACGCATGGTCTTTGACATTTGGAAGTGTACTTGAGGTCTCTGTGGTATGTTATGTTGACAGACTGTTATATTCTGATGTAGCATTCTGACCTCATTTGGTGAGACCTGGCTACGTAACTGAGGTTGTGCTTGCACCTATATTGACAGCATTATACAGGTATTCAGCAGAGTTAGTGGCATCTGTCCATACAGGGCATGTGTATAAGGCATGGTATTCCCTTTCTGGGTTACGTTTGCAGACTCTACAGTTGTTGCAAGTGTCCAGTGGGGAGCATAGCAAAAGGGCCACTGTAAGCATTTATTTGCCTACTGAGGGGATGGAACAGGGTGCCATGTCCTTTTACTTGCTGGATAACACACACTCAGTCAGGAGATGTAACACATAAAACTACTTTCTGATGTCAGTGACATTGTTGCGGTCAGTAGTTATGTAGTCGACTGCAATCACCCTGTGGTTACTATCTGTGAGGCAATATGCAGGGAACTAACAATATAGCGGTTGTTGCCTAGCCAAGTGTGTTTGTGTATGAGATGTGGGTAGAGAGTGTTCTCTGAGTAATATAAGGGTTGCCTATATTGTTCACCAATCCATAATGTCACGTGTAGGACTATGGATTGTCTATCCCAGCCTTTCCGGTGTTTGACATCTGTTGTCCTTGTAAGGTGGACATTGTGACATATACTAGGTCTTCAACATAATAATTTAGCAAAACCCACCCCACAATGGATCGTGATGTTACACAATCACAGCAATTTCCACATAGGATATTTAGGATAGACACACACACACACACACACACACACACACACACACACACACACACACACACACACACACACACACTTGCCAGTACTGAGATTCAAACCCCTACCTTGCTATGTATTGTATCACATTTATCGCATGAGCCATGGAGCTTATAGGATGGATGCTTTCCCAAGGTACTTCTAAGGTGAGGAACATCACCAGCCCTTGTAAATACTGGCATTGGGTGATGTAGTGGATGAGAGATCCCAAAAATAATTTTACCCTACACACACATTTTCCAGGAGTAAGGTTCAAACCTCTATCTAATAATCTTTACGGACCATTATGGTTACACATTTACCACATGCATCACTGATCTGACATGGTTTAGGTTTGGCAACATGTACTTCTAAGGTGGTTGATATCTGCAGGACTGCTAAAGTCAGGCTCTGAGATGTGTACTGGGTGTAAATGAGGCCAAACTCTTTGAGGTACAGACACACATATGTACACACACAAACACTTGCCACAGATGAGATTCAAACCCATTCCTATGTAGTTACTGCTATTACATTGTTTTGCATATATGGCATGCACCATGGAGCTTATATGTTGGAGAGCTCTCCCCAGGTATCTATGAAAGTAACTAACATCATCAGCAGTGCTAAAGGAGGGGTAAGAGGAGAGTAGTAAGTGTGAATGTCCATAAAATCAGGCATCATCAAACACACACTCTCTTTCACACAAACACACTGAGTTTCACAGTTGCCATGTTTGGGATTAGAACTCGTACCTAACTAGTCTTCTACACAACAGTATTACAAATGTATCACAAGCACCACACAGCTTACAGAGCTGAGAGCTGGCCAGAGGGTTATTTCAAGGTGACTGACATCAGCAGGAGTACTAACATGGGCAACGGGAAGTGCAGTGTGTGTGAATGGGCCATAAACCATTCCTGTGGAAACACACACACAACACTCAGTCACACACAACTTTACATTTGACAGGACTAGGTATACAAATGCTAGATGAATACTGATTTGAACTATCATGTTACACAGTTATCACAAGCACCACAGACACTCTATGGCTGACGGATACCAAAAGCAATGTCTACAGTGATTGGCATCCGCACATCATATGATATTGGCCAATTGGATTTGTGGTGGGTGGGACAGGCCTTATGATGGAAATCTCTCTGTCACTGTCTGTATCTCTCCTCCCCACATCTGTGTGTGTGTGTGTGTGTGTGTGTGTGTGTGTGTGTGTGTGTGTGTGTGTGTGTGTGTGTGTGTGTGTATATGTTTGACATATTATAGTGTGTTGGCCTTGGATATGTGTGAGTATTCCTATCCAATGTGTGTGCAAAGCATAAATGGTGTACAATGTTTTGTGTGTGCTCAGATATTTGCGACTGCCAGATACGTAGAATCCACTGTGTTCTCAGATATGGGCTTCATTTCTCTGTGTAAGAGCATGCCCAATATGGCCGTCTGTATTGAGTGTGTGAATCCATTCTGGGTAGGTTGTACTCCAGTCCAGGATTTGGTGTTCTACACCTACAGCTAGCAACCTGTTTCTGCAGGATATCCGTAGATAGGTTGACAATATGGAGTCACAATGGGCAACAGATAGTGGGATACTGTAACTTTTGTGTCTGTGCTTCTTGTGTTACATGGTTGGTGTTAGCAGAGAAATACAGACATATGTACTGCTTTGCACAGTGATGTATTATATCATCAACTACTGACAGATATACTTATTTGCTCACAGTTATTTCCTGGGAAATACAAGATAAATGAAGCTGTGTCAAGTATTATGGGCTGCAGCCTACATATTCTTGCACACTCATGCCATTGTGAAGGGGTAGCTGCAGACACTTGCTGATGGGTCTATGTAAATGGACCTTGGTACTATGGTGGCTGAGGATCCCCTGCTTGTACATATATTGATGTAACAAAATGGACATATCCTGCTGTGGCCATACCTCTCAGCTGTACAGATTCACTCAGATTATCCAGAGGGAGGGCTCATATATTTGGTCAGTTCCCCTTCACATTGTGGTTTACAAGCTGGTTTGTATCCACCCATTACTGGGTTTGCAGGCAGGGGTAGTATAGGCAGACATCAGAGTTTCAGACTTCACACACTCCATGACGCCCATGCTTCTACACCCCCCCACTCTGTTATTCTATCCTCTTCCTAACATTATGCGAGCAATGTCTGAGAATTATCCCTATAGTTGTCCATTCATCCCAGCAGTATTTAGGGATTGGTCCACAGTTCATGCATGGTGGGCATACTACTGGGATTTGTCAACATGGCCTTGCATTTGTTTTCTGTGGGCTGTGTTATGTTGTTAGTTGGGACCCCATGAGATAACATACATTGGCAGTATGGTGTGGCACAGGCCTTTGACAGAGGACTGTAGGCCATTTGGTAGCAAAGCAGGCCATCTGTTGCAGGCCTGTTTATTCTGTCACTCCTACATTCACATTCTGTGAGCCACTGGATTCCCCTGGGGTGACAGGGTAAGTGTGCCAAGTGTTAATGGCAATAGTTCCTGTCCATATTAATCTATTGGTCTGGATGCTGGCAGGGTGCTGCTTACAGCTAGGGACACACCTGCATGGACCACATCTTCAGCATGCTGCATTCTGTGGGTATTCCCATATAGAAGTGGGGTCATACTGTACTCGTTCCCAACAGCAGGGATATGACCTGTGATAAACATGTGGCTGACGGTGGGGTGAGCTGAGTGCATGTGTGATATGGAAGCTTCTTGCAGCTGACTTACAGATATACCTGGGACATTCCCCTTATGCTGCCTTGTTTGTGGACATAGGCAGTCTCTCATTACTTCATAACTGTGCCTTTTGTGGTCTGCTAGTGATTGGCCAGACTACATCAGTATTCCATACTACACAAATAACTAATGTGCTGCTAATCTGTATGTACAATTCCAAAGGTGTGTGCAGTTGACAGTTACATTTTATATACTCTATCTAGGGTACTTCCACCCGTGTACTGTGTGTATGTCTGGGCCCACATTCATGGCATCTCCATCTTTCAGACAGTGACAGATATTGACATCTGGACAGTGACTATGGACAACAGCTGACATGGGTATTGCGGAGATGCATTTGACTGGCACTGCAGTTGTCAGAAAATGTCCTTGTCATCAACAGTACTGGCCATAGGCTACCAGGACACAACCCTCCATGCCTACATGCTGACCACTTCCAGACAATATTGAACACACAACAACCTAATGCATGAACCTCTGCATATCGTACACATGCAACAATCTATACTGTAAATTGGGCCAGCTCAGGTCATCTGTGCTCCACTGTTATTAAACCCACACATACATGTTTTTGCATTTCTACATAGGATTGTGGAGGGGACACACCTGACAACTGTAAACATTTGCTGTTTCTGGTATTTCAGGTACTCTGTTGGCTTCCATTTCATTTTGTATTCTGACCTATCATGCAGATTAGAGGCATGTCAGTAGAGTACAGATCTTAGGTTTTTGTTGACCTACATTTCAGTTTCAGACTTCTTACCCTTCAGAACTAACATACAACTGCCAGACCTGTTGTAGTCTGCCTGTGTAGGTCTGGAGGTGGGCTGTTCTCCACTGCCATCAATTGGAGGCCTTAACACATTCTTTCTTTATGGTCATCTACACCTGTCTTGCTGGCTGAGGCTGGTGTTGGGTATGTGAGATCACTGATAATCATGTGTGTGTCCTATGGACACACATTTGGGCCACCACATGTACTGAAGTGGGATTTGTCACCTTGTCTAATACTGCCTACTTTGTTGACACCAGTATTTGTTATGGATTTCATGCTGCCTATATAGGTGCCCAATATCTGCTGCCATCCCATTCAGCCACCCGATTCCCTTGCATACTCACATCCATACCATAGATACAACTAGCAGAACATACCACTCCATTCAACAATTAATTGGAAGAGTGACTTACCTTGTGGCTGTGATAGTACTGTGGACGGTGCTGGAGGGCTAACTATGTTGGATGTATACAGTACACTCCCTATACATGGTAAAGCACAGGTAGTGTCATGTTTGGCATTCCTTTTACTTTATGTACGAGTCAGAGAGAGGTGTCATTCCCTGGGTCCCTACCATGTCAGTGCATGTGCTATGCATTGCCTCTTTGCCAAAGCCTTGACATACTGGACACTCCTTCTTCTGCCTACATGGGCAGGCTCAGGCTGTTCCTCCTCCAAGTCCCTTTGTGCCTGTGATGGCCTTGGCAATGGTGGGGCGTTTGGTAGGACCTTCATATTTTCCAGTGTCTCCAGAAATGAGGAATGGGGGTTCTGGGTCATAGTGGGTGATCTTTAGCAAGCTACAATTTGAATTGTAGTTTTGCACATTGTTAGTTGCACATGGATGATCTCTGAGGCATTGTGCAGTGCCACTAACCTGGCGGTGTGGGTGTCCTTGATGAATATGGATACACCCCCACATTTTGTGTTTCGGTCCAGGTTCTGTGGCCGAAAAGTATGGTATGAGTTATAGCCTGGTAGTGCTGGGGTGCTCTCTGGAGCCTTAAACTAGGTTTCTGTTACTGCACAGATATCAATGTTCTCCATACTGAGGAGTGCCTCAAGTGCATGCATTTTGAGGTTTAGACTTCTGGCGTTGAGTAGCAGTACCCTCAGTTTTTGGTTACTTGTGCTATTTACGGTGGTAGGTTTGTCGTTTGAGCCTTGCCTAAAAAAGGCACTATGGGGGTGGCAAATGCCTTGGCCAGTATTCGAATGCCTAAGGGTGACAGGTGCAAGCCATCTCTTGAGAAGCAGCATGGCTTATCGAGCATGTCATCCCAGGTGGACAGATACTGGATCCCCTTTGAATGACACAAGAAACTTAGCCAATTGTTGAAATTGATCATTTTTTCTTTATACTGTGGCATAATTCTTGGTGAGGGCAGGATGCTACTCATGGTCAGGGTCATACCGGCCTGGACTATGTGATCAGAGAGCTCTTCCTAGTCATTTTTCATGTAGTCCAGGGAGGTACATCTCAGGTCATTCACACCAACATGGACAATGACAGAGTCATATTTGTACTTGTTCTGGAGTGACCTAAGTGCTTGTGTTATGTGGCAGATCCTGGCGCCCAACAGGCAGCTAACTGTAACCTTCTCCTTGTCCAGCCTAGTTAGTGGGATATCAGTGTGCCTGACTATAGAGTCGCCTATTACTAGTGTGTTGGGTATGTTATTTTGCCTTCAGGGCTGTGATTGCATGGCTCACTGATTATGTGAAGTATGTGTTTCATGGTTTGTGATGGAGTGTGGAGGTTGCTTGGGTGTCTGCTTTGGAGGTCTCTGTTGCTTTTACAGATTTTTATTTAGACCCTCCGAGTATGTTTTCATGTAATTATGTGTTATTTGCCAGTGTTGGTTTAGTAGGTCTATGTGAGACTGGTGGTGTGTTGTAAGTATTTTCCTTCACCTCTTGACTGTCAGTTCCAGTCTTGGGTTGAGAGAGCTTTGCCTCCAGTTTGGCTGTATAATTGCATCTCTTGCATATATTAGTATTTGGTGGTAGAAGGAGAGGGTTGTCTGTGTACATGAGGCATTTGTAACATTGCCTCAAAATGCCCAGATTTACCAGTTGGACTGTTGGACTGGAGAGTACACCTGAAACTGCCCTTTGGACATGCCTGAATAGGTAAAGTGAACTGTTTTACTGATTAGCTGGTAGGGACGAATAGAGAGCCCTGTCCTTCTGGACAGTATAGGGGGTCTAGTGCTAGGGTTAATTAGTGCTTGCTATGAGTTTTGAGCAAGAGCTGGGCTGTGAAATGAATGGTTTTAGTGCTTAAGTTGTACGTTTGTCTAGTTCCAAGGGAAAAATTGAAGAGCAGACTTTGTGGAGCCAGGAATAGTTATTTTTTATGATTTTGTAACTATTTCCCTTGCCAATGGCCATATATTTGGCCATTGGCATGCCTACTACATTGAATACATGCTTTCTTTGGAGCTGTCATGCCTCTGTTTTGTAATTTGCAGAAATATATTCGATTATTAACCGAATACATTTCTGCAGGTTACACTATTCCTGCACAAATGCCTGCCTGCTTCCTGGATTGTTAATTCACCTCATTTGCATGGTTTTCACCAGCTAATGGGGTAATTAGCATATAGCAGTAGTGTCTGTACAGGAATAGTGTAGGAGCGCTCGTGCACATCCTGGGAGCTTTTTCCTGGGTCTCTCGTCGACCATATTGCGTGCAGCAGCTCTTGCACTATTCCTGTACACCATGCAGAGCTTGCTGAATCCTGGGGATTACACAAAATTTCAGGATACTCACAAGTCAAACCCAAAACTTTCCTGCAACTCTATAAATAATAAGTTAACCCTGTCAGAATTACCCAGCCCTCCCTCTCAGTCTCTCCAGAAAATGGAACTGTGCCAACCAAATTCAATAAGCACTTTATATAAACAGTAACATCAGCAGTAAAAAAACAATGCCCCGTTTACTATCCCATCTAAATATAGTAGCATTTTAATAATTTCTCATTTGGACCAATACCCACATCCACCATAAAAAACATCTTTGCACCCTAAATCCTACTACTATACCTCTAGACCAACTACTGATAGAATACCTTAGGATCACTGCTGATGACAGAGACCACCCAGTCTCCATTCTTGTAAACCATTCCCTGAAAGAAAACTATGTACCTGAACTATGGAAAAAGTCATTATGTCATACCCCTGTACATAGGCGGTCCATCTTCTGAAATCTCCAACTACCGGCTTATAACCATATTGTTCCCGTTATCAAAAATCTTGGAAAAAAAATGCATCTGTATGCAGTTGCTGAAATTTTCTACTGATAACAATGTCTTTACTCCAACCCAGGATGGTTTCCTTTCTAACCATACAACTACTTCAGTATTTTTAATCTTCTCCAATACAATAAAATAAAACAGTAATAATGGTGATGCAGAACTACCAATTCCACATCTCTAAGTCAACAATCAAAAGGGTATATGTATTGTTGTTTTATATATTCCACTAGAAAATAATATTACAACAAAAGCATATATCCTATACTAAATATCTCACAACATACATACATACATATTAGATATAGACAGATATAGACAAATGAGTATATCAATATATATATTATATATATATATATATATATATATATATATATATATATATATATATATATATATATATATGTATATGGGTCTACGTTGAATGACCAAATTTACAGTTCAATGAAACCCACTTACACAAGACCAGTTCTCTGAAAAGCTGATCCACCAAAACCACAGAATGCCAAAAACCTTTCCATGTGAAAGGACCCACTTGGCCAATTTGAATAAACCATAAATGGAGCAAAATTAAACCCACCCAAGTGGGGTGCTTCACACCCCACACCTCCCTTACTTAAATATACCAACTCAGAGATCACACTCCAAGGACGACAGGGCAAAGTTCACCATGGTGGCCAAGTGGTTCCTTTCACAGGGAAAGGTTTTTAGCAGTCTGTGGTTTCTGTTGATTGGCTTTTCTGAGAACTGATCTTGGATAATTGAGTTTCATTGAACAGTAAATTCGGTCATTCAACATAGACCCATATATATGTATGGATCTACCTGAGATAGTCGACACTCCAGAATACCGACAAGCGAATCGAAAGTGCCAGAAGATCGACAACGCAGAAGACCGACGCGATGGATTAAAACACAGACGCCGAGGATGCCGACATGGGAAAAGGCTGTGTAAGTATGCGGTAGTGACGGACGTTAGGGTGCGAGTAAGGTAAGTATGGATATTGACGGTCTGTGGGGATAGGGGTGGGTTAAGTGAGTTAGGGTCAGTGCGCGGGTTAGGTAAGTGTGTGGTAGTGATAGTCTTTGGTTTAGGGGCGGGTTAAGTGAGTTAGGGTTAGGGAGTGGGTTAGGTAAGTGTGCGGTAGTGATAGTGTTTGGGTTAGGGGTGGGTTAAGTGAGTTAGGGTTAGGGAGTGGGTTAGGTAAGTGTGTGGTAGTGATAGTGTTTCGGTTAGGGGTGGGTTAAGTGAGTTAGGGTTAGGGCGCGGGTTAGCTGAGTATCGATAGTGACGGACCTTAGGGTTAGGGTTTGGGTTAGGGTTGTAGATAGTTGTGTATGTGAGGTTTAGTGTGGGTTTGTAGGGATTTTGGTGTGCTTGTGTTGTGTGTGTGGTTTTTGGACAGGGGATGTGTTTTGTTTGTTGATTGTTGTTATTGTGGTGTGTGCAGTGTATGCGGTTTCGTGTTTGTGTACCGTCGGTTATTTCGTTGTCGGGCATGTGAGGTTTCGTGTTGCTGCACTGTCGATTATGTGGTGTCGGTGATTGCGTTGTCGGTGTTCTGGGGTTTCAATTATGTCAGGTAGAACCAAATGTATATATGTATATATATATATATATATATATATATATATATATATATATATATATATATATATATATATAAAGAGAGAGAGAGATAGATACATAGGTAGATATATATAAATAGATATAGACGTCTGTGTGTGTGTGTGTGTGTGTGTGTGTGTGTGTGTGTGTGTGTGTGTGTGTGTGTGTGTGTGTGTGTGTCTGTGTGTGTGTATGTGTGTGTGTGTGTGTGTGTGTGTGTGTATATATATATATATATATATAATAGATAGGTAGATAAATATAAATATAGATATAGATATAGATATAGATACATATATACAGATATAGATAAATATCATGCTATTACTTTTCACTATAGATCTATGACCTTTATTGTTTTACTACATATTAAATTGTTATTATTATTATGACAAAGTGAGCTCTGATTGTGTGAAACTTTTTCCACAGGCCTCTGAGGAAAAGGGGTCTCCTTCATGGCCCAAATGGACTTTTCCAGTTAACAAAAGCAAAATAAATAATACAGTATGTTTCACTTTTATTGTATAATAACTGAGGTGAACTTTATAATTTATTGCAATAGGAATTAACTAAATCGTTATCCTGGGATTCAGAAACATTTGCCACATTGTGAATGGAAATGATGCGCAAAGAGTGGCCATGTGCAGGACTGTATTATTCATGAACATGAACAGAGCAGATGCAACTGTTTGTAGCACATGCTAAAATACAAGGTGGTAATGTGTAACACTATGAGTAGCACAAGTGAAGTGAGGGGATCCATGCATGTAAATGAAACAAAATAATATGCTGGAGAGATTCAGAAACATAAGAATGCAACATGATGCACAATCACCAATAGTTAAAGGCCACAATGAAATCTTCGTGCATATGCAAGAGAGTAGTGTTAATATGTAAGGAGTTGCCACAGCGATACTGAACTTTTATGTGAAACAGGCTATTATTTCTGCTCCTACTTATTGTGTTGCATGTCACTGCCCTCAGAGGCAGTATGCCATCTTATCTCACTTATCATTGCATGGCTTTAATTACACTGACTTTGTAGAGCAGTATTGTGTGGATGGGGACACTATACATGGGTCTGCCTTATCTGCAGTGCTGTGGCAGTCATGGATTACCTAACGCAGGTGATACTTAGGTACGTGTAGATTTACATATACTAGCTACAGGGACCTTTCAGCCACCAACAGGGGGTACAGTGAGGAAATCTCACTCTTCTTCCTCGATAGTTCTTTATCAGTTTCTTATTTCCATGCCTCAGCATGTGGGGGAGCATATGTAGTTCCTACACACCACAGAGGAAAGAGCAACACCATGCTGGATTTGTATGATATACTGAGTTCTTTGAGGTGCTAGGGGCTATAGACTGTACCCACATTAAAATAAAGGCCCCACCTGCTAACCCAGTAAGAAGGTCCATGAATCATCATATATATCAATCCATCAACTGTCAGGTGGTCTGTAATGCACAAGGTGTCATCTACCATGTGACTGCAGACCCCCCAGGCAATTGTCATATGTGACCATTATCAATTGTTTGCAAAGGGTTACTTTCCCAGGATCATCTTATTGGTAATGCTAGACATACTCTGGAGCCCTGGTAGATGAAGCCTACACAAAATCTACAAACATTTGCAGAAAATGTATACAACTATGCCATATCACAGACTTGTTTGGACTTTTGAAGACAAGCCTTTACATCCTGGCTACATCTAGCAGGGCTCTGCTGTATAATCAAGCCACCGATTCCTGGATTTTCTCAGTACTTACAATGTTACACTACATGATAATGAGGAAGCAATTATTGCAAGGAGGCCGTATGCAGGTGAACCATTTCCCAGTACATCAGACAGTAGAGTGTGAGTCAGATGAGGAGGTGGTGGAGAAATTGTCTGCATTGGATAAACAAGCTAAATGGAGGTGTGAACAACATGATATGACATTGGCAAAGAAGTAGTTACTTGTATAATAGCTTAGTATCACAATGAAACATATTTGCTACAGGAAAAGTGATGCATGCAAATCCAGTACCAAAATGTGATTGCCTATGCATAGGTTGGCCACACAGTGTATTAGATGTAGGCTACCCAAGTAAAAGAATAGAGGATAGTTATCATTAATTGCAGTGGTGGGACAAGGAACACAAGTGTGCAATTGCTTGCACAGGGAAATGTGTGAGTGCTGTATGAACTGAAAATGCCTAAGTACACTGTGTGTGTGTGTGTGCTTTGTGAGTGACCACTGTCACTCTGTGTGTGTGTGTGTGGGGGGGGGGGTATGCTGAGACATGACTTCAGCAGTAACTGCTGCACTGTGACAAAAAGTAACATGCAGGTCCATAGCACACATAAAAAGATATATGAGTATCCCATGTGCAGCCCATCCTTGGGAGCTGCCTCTTACAGAAGTTTCCCAAGTAATAATACAGCCTTGGTTAGGTATGGCTGTAATAAGTGACTGTAAGTTGCATCATTTACCAGACTGCCATGAGTACCATGCTCTCATGTGTACCATCTCCTGTCTCAATGCACTCCATACTCTAAATTACTATGGAATTGGTGATGCTGCATAAATATGTCCTTCATCTTCTCCATCCACGATGGCTACCTTCAGTAGAAGCAGAGGTGGAGCTGCTCCATGAACCATGCCTAACACATGGTGTAGGAGTATTTGAGGACCTGTCATGTGCCAGTAAGCAATTGATATGGTAAAATACGTTATACATAAAAGGACATGCACGCCCATAGGTCATCTCACACACCAGTCAGTACCTCATTATCTTTGCAAAGATTGAGAAGTTACTAGCCAGTGCCTCCATCATGGCCATGCATTTACAAAGGGTTGCAGCCCCCATTAACACAGCTAGTTCTGAGGAGTACAGTACGTATGGTGTCTACATGCATCAGCATGAACATCCATCTTGTTATCTCATTATCATGTGGAGCTTGTGCCAGATATTGATAGCTGACCACAGGGGGTGACACAATATACTGACTTTGTTTGTGTCCACAACAATCTGGCCTTTACTTGTGGTGTATTTCTCTTTCAAGGTGCCCATAGGTGCACTGTCTGTGTCCATGGTCTTCATAGCGGCTAAAATCTGAACACTTCTTTTCACTTCCAAAGTCACACCTCTCTCTAACATCAGGCAGGGAATTTCCACAGTGGTAGGGCTGGACGTAAGCACAGCTGGTTCAGCCAGTGCCTTGGGTCATTACTATGAACCAGCACTCCACCCCCTCAGCTCTTCAAGTGAAGAGGGAAATAAATTAAAATAACTTCACTGCAATAAGCCAGTTACTACATTGTAAGGGATCAGCTTATTAGAGTTAGATCTCCTCCCCCCCCAGCTCTTCAAGCTTCTTTCTGCTAGCACACCAACCATTTTTTGTAACTATAATAGTTTTTGAGATAAACACATTTATTTATAGGAAGGTTGGAAAACTGCAGTCTCAGAATTTTATCAACAGTGATTTGTTTCCACTTCCCATCATTTGGGCATGGAAGCAATTATCTTCTGTCTTAAAATAGGTGGCATTTGTGACATTTATTGCAACCTATAAATGAGTTTATTTGGAACTGTGCAAAAATACTGTGCATCTGACAGTAAGAAATTGAAATATGCCAAGGGGTGAGTGTGTTTCTGCTTTTCATGCATTTCATGAGTAACGATGTTATCTGTTTGGGGAAGGAGCAGACTGCATTTTAGAGGAGGTCTTTACACTGGACATTATTGGAACGTTGTTTTGCAAACTTTACAAAATGCACTGCCTCACTGTTGATGTTTTCTCTTGTTTGTTGCTATGTTCACTTTGCCTTTCACATCACACTCCATATTGTACATTTAGGCAACAAAATGTTGCATAAGTTATTGTTGTGGGTCCTTTTTTCTGCCTCATTTACTGAAGGGCATGAAGAAGCTTTTACAGCAACAGTCGTACCACTCCACAAAGGTGGTGCCACAACTGACCCTGAGAACTATCGCCCTATAAGCTTGACTAGCTTGGTCTGCAAAGCCATGGAATGCATTATCATGGAGCTCATTAACAGGGACATTGGGAACCTCCAGACACTGGACCCTACTCAGTTCGGCTTTGTTAAAGACAGATCTTGCCTCCTGAACTTGGTTGACTTCTTCGAAACAGTCACCAAGGCCATAGATGAAGGGAAGGTGGTCCACACAGCATATCTGGACCTTGCTAAGGCATTTGACACCATCCCACACTCAGGAATCATAGACAAACTCACCAGCTTAAATATTAACCCCTATGTCACCAGATGGATTGCCAATTGGCTCTCAGACAGAACCCACATGGTAAGAGTGGCAGGCACCATGTCTGACCTAAACCAGTCACAAGCAGAGTCCCACAGGACTCAGTCCTGGGACCCCTCCTGTTCAGTATATATTTCTCCGAAGTACTGGCAAAGGCAGAGGGACGGTGGCTAACCAAGTTCGCAGATGACTGTAAATTGGGTGCAATAATTGACTCTCCAGCTGACACAGATATCCTGCAAAAGGGTCTCACAGAGACAAACACCTGGTGTCAAAGTCACGGCTTCAAGCTAAATGCCAATAAATGCATAGTAATCCCATTTGGGAAAAACAAAGTACCTACAAACTACCACATAGATGGGAATCCACTAAGTACAGAAGAAGTAATTAGGGACCTGAGTACCAAAGTAGATAGCGTGCTCTCCTTTGATAACCACATAGCCAAAATGGTCGGGAAATCCTTCTATGTGGCACACCTGATCACAAAGGGTTTCTCATCCAGATACAAGGAGGTGATTGTGCCCCTTTACTCCTCACTCATTAGGCCCATAATAGAGTACAATGCCCCATTTGGGATGAACCTCACTAGACACCTGCAACAACTAGAAAGACCACAGAAGTACCTCACTAAGAGGATTAAGGGCCTTAAACAATTACCCTATGAAGCACAACTAAAAAAGCTCCAGCTCTTCTCAGTCCCTTACCGTCTTCTCAGAGGTGACCTATGTCTGACCTATAGGGCCATGTCAAACCCTGAACTAATGGACATGCTTCACCTCAAAAAAATGAGATCCCTCAGATTCACTTATTCTAGCGACTTGAACCTATGTACAACAATAAACAGGACATGCTGGAGGGATAGATTCCTGTCCCAGTGACTCCCCTCACTCTGGAATAGAATCCCAATCCATATTCGACAGAGCTCCTCTCTGACCCTTTTCAAGAGAAATCCTGATGAGTGGATGGGTAATCGTAAGTTCTACCCTGGGATCACTTCAGGAGCCCTGTTGACAGAGGCCCAGGTTACTAATCTAATGGGGAGGCGAAAGCCATCACTCTGTGGCTAGGCTTATAAATGCCCATGGGCAGATAGCCTAGTACTTACCTATGAACCTATGAACCTATAATGGTATCCTATAGCAGAATAAGTTCTGTGTGTTTCTAAGTAATGTCCAATTCAAAGCTTTGGGGATCATCTTTACACAGGCCACGTAAGCACACATATTAGGAAAGGTTGTGGAACCAAATACAGAGGTTAGTACCTAAGATACTGTTGACTTATTTTATGTAAAATTGTCACAGTGTGACATATTAACATTCCTTTTATGACATATACCTGGAGGAGTTTATGTTTGGCATCGTAGTACCAAAATACCAAAAACCTCTGCACTGATAGGTGGTGCCTAAATGCTTCAACTTTTTACATGTCTGTGCACTGCATCACAAGAAAATATGCATGAATATCATAATAATGTTAATAGGCAGTAATCACTTGGAAGCATTGTGGAATAGGATTTTAAAGGTCCTGTCAGCACAAAAGTTTAGGGTGGTCTTGAGACAGAAATTAGACAGTCAGTAAGTAAAAAACTGTGACTTGCTTTCATTCAGAATAATGAATATGTGCAATATTAATACTTGTATTAACCCTTTACCCTAAAAAGAGTTTTTGTGGTACTTCATGGTATCAAATGAAAATGTACATAATCCTGAGAAATGTCTTACTGCTTCCCGGTACCCTATTGCCACCACTTTGCAGATATTTATACTTGTTAAGAAATAAATATGAAATGTATGCATATTTTTTATAAAAAAAATATCTCAGGCAGTGTCCTCATAGTAACATAATGAACAACATTTCACAGGACTGCTCAGCATACTGGTCAGGAATGTCTGCTGACAGAAATCAAGTGGTGAGTAAGCAGTAACATGTGATTTCTTTTTTTGCAATATTATGAATGTGTGACTCATTAATACTACTGTTAATAATTTGATCCACACAAAGAATACATGCTACTTCATGGTCCCAAATGATAACATTCATAATAATGCAATAGCTGTCACAGATGCCAGCTGTTTTCCTATTACCAATTTGCAGATATTTATAGTTGTTTAGTAATAACACATGCATATAGGCATTAATACCATATTCCTGTAAGCATTTCAGGCATTGTCTATCTGAAGGCATTGTGGAACAGCATTTCACGTGCCTAGTCGCAGTATAGGATAGTAACAGATCCTCAGAGAAATGGGGTGCTCAGTAAAACTGAAAATATGTTATTTTCTCAAAATATTATGAATATATGCTACATGTTAATAATCAGTATAATAACCTGAAAGCATACACAATGCTGAATAACTTTGCATTGATAGCCTGTGGTCAGCTAGCACTGCTTTGCAAATATTTATATTTATTTGTCAATTAAATATGCAAACATCACACCATTCATAATAATGCAAATATCTCAAAAGTGGAGTGGTATCTGTAAAACTGCTTTGCAGCAAATGAAGAGATAGTTATACTTGACTTCATAATTATAATTAAATGTACATATTAGAAATGACATGTTCAATATAAAATTGCCATCATGTTTGAGTGATATATTTTTATCACTATTGACTAGAAAAGTGTGTGCTGCATAACTTTAATAAATTATTTTTTTTCTTTGTAACTGTAATAGTTTTTGAGATAAATACATTTATTTACAGGCAGGTTGGACAACTGCAGTCTTAGAAATTTATCCCAGGCTAAAGCTCTTTCAGGCTGGAAATCTGCAGATGTTAGGTAGTATGAAATTTAACTCAGGTTAGATATGAAAGCGTTAATCACTGCAACAATTTCTTGCCCATCGCAGTCATCATACGGCTGGTCATTAGTCTCCTATCTGAGCAGCCATCAGCCATGGAGACTGAGGGCTGCAGCAAGACTTCATTCAACATGTGGGATAACTTGCTCTTCCATGCTTTTCCTTTGTTAGGCATGCTGCTGAGTGAAGACAGAATAAACTTTGTGATTGTACTAAGGACTACTTATCAAAAGAGATGATCTACAGTGTACCACCCATCCTGAACAGCTGATTGGGAATGCTAATATGTAGTCACAACAAAAAGGTAGCAGTGGAATCCTACCACACACATAACACACACACACACACACACACACACACACACACACACGCACGCACGCACGCAGGCACGCACACACACACACACACAAAACTAACGCACATTCCACAACCAAAGATCTGCTTTCCCCTAGCAAAATTCTGGATTACAGAGTAATATATAATACGCAGTATGTGCTTTTTCATAAGTACACAGCAGTGTTGCACATGCTATTGTTCCAATTTGACACAGTTACATCTACCGAGAGGCACAATAAGGACATAAGTTGATGTTGTAGTACTACACGTCCTGCCAGTGTGCAACCTGACCTGACAGGTAGGGTAAAAATTGCACTGATAGTGCCTCTCCCCTGCCTGTGTCTATGACTATGTACCCTAATAAAAGTGTGACTTGCAAACAAGTTTACATCACACATTGTGTTTTTGGCACATGACAATTAATATGCATACATATTTCCAGCAAGACTGTTTCACTGTGGTTTGTATGCAGGGTAACATGAAGAAAACAACAGCTCACTCCACCCTTGTTACATTGGTAAGTTTCTGCTATAAACAGGTATGTGTGTCTCAGCATATCTCAAGGCAATGTTGGCATGCAACTTTTAAATGATGCATTTCAGAAATGCTATGGGTTATACTTCCCCTTAATTTTTACATTGTTGGCCTCTCCTTAGCTTTAACATTGCTTGGTTACACTTGTATGTTTATGGGTTCTCTGTGCTTCTATTGAGCACTTTAATCTAGGTAAAATATT
>NC_056735.1:510615541-510653041 GCF_019279795.1 Protopterus annectens | reverse complement strand
CAAATAATGCACCAAAAGTCTGCATGAATCACATGGATACCACCTCCAATGCAAAGTTGAGTTAAACTTCTGATATGGGGCCCAAGCCACTGTAGAGCCATAGTTATGGGATTGTCATGAATAAGCTTCTTCTGTATAATTTCATCCCTAGCAAATTACACTCTTGCCACTGAATGAATACTAAGCAAACTGCAACCTCAGTGTCTGACTTAGTAAGCTATGGATCCTTTAGAATTCATATAATCTTCATCATCATCATCATCATCAGCAGCAGCAGCAGCCTTTTTCACATTTTCCACATTGGGTCAGGGAATTGTGTTAACTGTCGCCATCTCTCTCGATTCAATGCCAAACTCCTGCCTTCTTCGACATTCATGCCTGACTGTCGCAGATCTTCTTTCACATAATCCATCCACCTCTGCTGGATGTCCTAGTTTTCTCTTATCTTCTTCCTGTCTGTCACAAATCTTCCTCACCAGATTGTCTTCTGCTTTTCTGCATGTGTCCAAACCACAGTAATCTGTTACCTTTGATCTTTTCTGCAACTGGAACTACTTTGGCTTCCACTCTTATGTCATCATTTCTTCGCCTTTCTCAGAGTGCATCCTACCACCCTTCAACAAAGTATTAGTTTAAGGGTGTCCACAATTATGCAACCAGCTTATTGTACATTTTTTAGTTTTATATTTTTCCCCTAACAGATTTGTTTGTTTTTCAATTGAATTGCATGTTATAGGTCACATTAAAGGTGGGAAAAGTTTTGAAATGATTTATTGTGGTCTCATTTTTTATATCACAAAAACCTGGCATTTTAACAGTGGTGTGTACACTTTTTACAGCCACTGTGTACACACACACACACACACACACACACACACACACACACACACACACACACACACACACACACACACACACACACACACGCACACACACACACACACACACACACAAGTTTAACAGGTCTACTGATAAGCAGTGAAAGACTCAAAGATTTATGTTTATGAACTCAATGACAAAAGATCAACTTTGCAAATGCAGACATACTACTACTACGCATGTGTTGAGCAAGAAATCTTGGTGCATGTCAAGCCCCCCTGCATTTACCCAAAGAAATGTATGATCTCGCACAACTGTTGACCATCTGTGTAGTCAACAAAAGTTTGTTGAATAAACAGATGTCGACCAAAGGAGAACTTGATCAAAATCAGTTCTCTTATATATATATATATATATATATATATATATATATATATATATATATATATATATATATTTATATGGGTCTACTGTTCGAAAATACACTTCTTCGAACTCACACAGTAGATACTGGGTTACGCGAAAGTGCACTTAACCGAAAGTGCACTTTCACGAAACCCACTTCAGCGAACGGGCTACTACTGACTTTAGTGCAGTAGTTACGGACCTTAGGGTTAGGGCGTGGGTCATGGTAAGGGGAGAGCTAGTAGGGCTATCCCCTTACCATGACCAGTGCCCTAACCCAAGGTCTGTAACTACCGCACCACAGTGGAGGACATAGCATGCTGTCCTCCACTGTGGTGCGATCCGTTTTTAGAAGCTGAGTTCGTGAAAGTGCACTTTTGGATAAGTGCAATGAAGAACAGTGGACCCATATATATATATATATATATATATATATATATATATATATATATATATATATAAATATATAATTCATATATTCCTCCAAAGTCATGCACGCACATGCACACAGGAGAAAAAAATATTCACCAAGTGGTAACTACACCAAAGCTTACACTCAAGCCCTGTATAATCACTTGTATAAATGCATAGACATGGCTGTTCCAGAGAGAATCAAATTCAATGCCTCAAGTAAAAAAAAAAAAAAAAGCCACCCTGGTGGACATTCAGCATAAAAAAATGTATAACAAATGCAAAAAGTTGCTGTCTAAGAAAACTAAGGTGAAGCCCTAACACTGTTTGCACTGTTTGTACTGAATTTTTCTGCCTTACTCTGCCTGTTAAACTGAATTTTATTGCTGTTTTCTTTGTTAACCATAACAAAACCATAACAAAACAAAGGTCATGCAGGTTTAGCTAACAGAATATAACTGACAAAGTATAAATACTTGAACAGCAATTCCTACCTGAACAGCACCCCCCCCCCCAGTCTCAGCAGGCAAATAGACAACATGTCAAATCCTGTAAGGGTAACTTTAAGAAAAAAATCACAGCCAAGGATAATCATGAAGCCTTTTATAGCTATGTTTGTAGCTTAAAAGGTAAGACCCAAGCATGTGCCAAACTAGTGACTAATGGAATCACACACACCCACACACTGATCCCACAGAGATAGCAAACCTGCTAATGGACAGATTTGGTGAAAATTTTACTCCCTTATCCCATCCAAACTTAACACAAATCTTACCAACAACTTCTCCCCACCCTACATATCCAAAGAGCAGATCATCAAAGTCTTGTCTAAGGCAAAAAAAAAAACACAGCCTCCATGGGACCAGACGGCATCCCAGGCTGTCTTCTAAACAAACCAAAACATGAACTAGCATCACCATTAAGTACCCTATTCAGTCGCAGCCTAACCACTGGCTTTGTTTCTGTGGAATGGAGAACAGCAACAATTATTCCCCACCGCAGATGTGGCTTAGCAACAGACCCAGGGAATTATAAACCCATAAGTCTGACCAGCCTCATCTGTAAAGTCATGGAATGTATCATCATGGACCTCATAAATAAAGACATAGGTGACCTCCAAACCCTGGATCTGACCCAATTCAGCTTTGTCAAGGGGCAGATCCTGCCTGTTAAACCTGGTGGATTTCTTCAAAAATGTGACCAGGGCCATTGACAAGGGCAAATCTGTGCACACAGTATACCTCGACTTGGCAAAGGCCTTTGACACAATCCAACACTCAGGCATTACTGATAAACTTAGCAAAATGAATGTAAACCCCTTTGTTGTAAGATGGGTTACCAATTTGCTCACAAACCAGTCACACACTATCAAAGTGGATAACTACACATCAGCCAGCAGACCTGTCACAAGTGGGGTGCCACCACAGGGGTCAGTGCTGGGCCACCTACTGTTTGGTCTATACTTCTCAGAAGTTCAGGCCAAAACTAAGAGGCTATGGCTGACCAAGTTTGCAAAAGACTGCAAACTGGGTGCAATTATTAAATCCCCAAATTATGTCAGTATACTTCAGAGGGTCTTATGCCGACCAGCGACTGGTGTCTTAGTCACAGTCTTAAACTGAATGCAAAGAAATGCATCATCATTCCCTTCAGTAAAAACAATGCCCCTTCACACTATCAAATTAACAACAATACCATATGTACCCATGAAGTGGTAAGAGATCTGGGATCACAAGTAGACTACAACCTTAACTTTGACCATCGTGTGCTTACTGTAGTAAGGAAAGCTTTCTAAGTAGCAGACTTGATTAGCAAAGGCATCATCTCTACAGCAAAGGAAGTTATAACCCCTCTATACTCATCACTAATCAGGCCCATAACTGAGTATAGTGCCCTTTTCAGCATGTGCCATACAGATCACCTGCAGCAATTGGAGAGACAAAACGGGACTAGAACTATCTGTTCCAGTGACCTAAATGTAGCCTGTGACTTGAATAGGATGTGCTGGAGGGCCAAATTTGTCTCCCAGTGACTGCCACATCTTTGGAATAGGCTGCCATTTCATGTGAAGCAGAGCATCTCTATGACACTGTTCAAAAGTTAAATAACAAAAAATAAAGTAATCCAATCAAGACTCCAAATGAAGGAGGCAGAAGTGAAACCAAACTTCTTTTATTCCACAACAATGAGAACTTTCATCCGAATTACTTGGATTTCATCAGAAAAAATTGCCATTGTGCACACAACTCTTTAAATACAAGTAACAAGTCACATGTCAGGTTAACAAAGAAGCTGGTTGATTACTGTGCCCTCTCTGCAATTTAAAGAGCCATTTGTAGTTTAAAAAAAAAACATACCAATTATTAAGTTAAATCATAAAAATACAATCAATTTTTTTTGTAGCCCAAATACTTTTTAAGCAAAAAATCTAAAGCACCTATTATTAGTGAGCAAAATACACTTAGCCTCTAAAAGCCTTAATAATTGAACAAATTTAGCTAACAGAATATAACTGACAAAGTATAAATACTTGAACAGAAATTCCTACACAGTTTATTTTTTCTAACTTTGTAAAATCATGAATAAATACCCTGAACTGTGTTCTAAACAGTACAGCCATGCCCATATATAGAAAATTCACAAGTGTGTGTAAATATATATGCACATTATAAATCAAAATAATAAGAAAAAATAAAGAAATGAAAAACAGAAATGTAACCATGACGACAGGGAAATACATCTAGCATAAAACAGAACACATTACATACTATTATTGTGGTGATGATTATTTAAGTCCCTGTATGAAGGCTAACCTTGATAAAAATAATTATAAATAATAGGCAGACTTCAGCTTCAACAAGCCGGCTAAGGAAACATTGTCATTTAAACCCGATGGTTTTGTGGCATTACATCTAATCAGCAATTTAAGTTCTTTGCACGCTAAATAATCATCACTTGGACCCCCTCTGGAACCTAGGTCAACATGATCAGTAACACAATATTTAAAATAATGCCTAGGGGCTGCTTTTACATGTTTACCAAGTACATTTTTTTATCTTGTCTGTGTATGTCATATTGGTTCTGGTAAATCCTATTCTTGAATGCTCTGTTAGTTTTCCCTATGTAATAACTATCACATAATTGGCATTTGACCATGTATGCCACTCCCTTTGAATAACAAAAATATCCTTTTGTTAACCTAACATAACCCAGTCCTGGTATGTTGACTCTCTCACCTTCTGCTATAAATTTACACTAAAAACAGTTTCCATACTTTACAATATGTCCTTTTTTTTCCTGAATGGGTAAGTTCTAAAGCACCTCTATGACACTGTTCAAAAGGAATCTGGAGGAGTGGATAGGGCACTGCAAATTCTTACCAGGGGATAGTGCTCACAACCCTCCTGGAAATGGGCAGTCATTAATAAATACAGTCCCTGGTATTGACTAGAGTATCCATGGTAATACATTGGGATGAAATGGCCAGGCTTGAATTGACATCCGGGTCAATAGCCTAGTAAGCCCATATGATCCTATGATCATATTTTTAGGAGGGAAAATAACACTGAGGGAAATGGAATTAGGTTTGTACTGTATTAGTGGGAAAGAGTTAATTAGGAAGGAGGCTGTGGGGTGGGGTTGTCAAAATATTAGTTTAGTATTTTACTGTGAAGAGCTCAGTCTGTTTAGATTAAGAGCATGAGGGAAGTCCAGGTGTAGTTATTTGCCCGTGGTGGGTAATTAGATAAAACTGATTTTAAACTTGTACTATATTTGATCTTCTGGAAGAATTACAGCTCTGTATATTATATCAAGCCTTGGAAAATCACTTTGAATGCAAAATATACAAATGAAATTTAAAATACTTAACTTCTTCATAAAAATAATTTTGCTGTGCTAGACAGAGGTTAATAAACTAGACTTAATGAATGTTTTCTGACAAAATCTGTGTATCTACTCTTTCAAAAATCTAAATAAGAACACAGCTTTATGTACTCCTTTAAAACAAAAAAAAAAACTCATGTTAGAGCTTCATTTTTATGCAACTGATATTAAGATTCATGACACAAAAGATGCTAACAACAACAGATGGAGAACAGATGAAGCAATATTTTATGAATTGATACTGTTACATTTCTGGATCAAAAATGTGAAGCTTGGAATAAAAACAGAACTCTTAGCATTATATAGTTGTTATAATATGGACATTTACTGTTTTATTTTGTTTTAGTTAAATGACTTCCCACACTGTGACAGTCAAATCTCTGAAACTGATTTCATGAATATTTATATAGCTATTTAGTTTATTTTTGGCTGGATTTTTTGGCTTTGCTTGACTCGTTTTAGCAGAGACCAATGGAGTAAAGCTCCAGATATGCAAATTAATAGAAAAGCACACAGTGTTTAACATTGTATTGATGTAATGCTATTCAGTACATAGATAAACATCAGTAAAGTATATGGTTAAAACATGCAAGGGCACATTGTACTGAATAACTCCATAGTCTCTAAGATCTGAGGCCAAACAGGGCTATTTCTGCAATAGTAGAAAATGTGATTCAGAGACATGTTAGCAGAAGCAAGGAAAGACCAAACTGTTGGCAATTCTGCAAGTTTTTGAATCACATGGTATTACCACTAGTACTATTCGGCACCTTCCTGTGGCAAACATTTCTGGAGGCCCACATATTGCTTTGGCACAGACAATCCGCTCATTCTTTCTCATACCTGCATGTGTGTGCATGTATATGCACACACACACACACACTCACACACACACACACACACACACACACACACACACACACACACACACACTGGGCCAGATTCTAAAAGAGTTGCTTTCAGTGCAATTCTGCCCCATTTCCAAAAGACTTACCCTTAGTGTAAATGACTTACTTCTGTTTAAGCCATCTCTATTAACAGGCTTGCACTGGAGGCCAGATTCCAAAACACCTGCTCTCAGTGTAAGTGGTCACTGAGCTTTTGGTCGAGTTAATCACTATGTGCAGTTCAATGAATTGCTCTGCTGCATAAAGCACTTACTGCAGGCATTTCCTGGGAAGAGAACAGAGCTAATTACAATACGCTGTCCCCCCAGAATGCCTCATTAACATTTAAAGAAGGCCAGAGAGACAGCCCACACTAATGCTCTACCTCTTCAAGGAAAGCAATGCATAAGGCTAAGTATCGAAAACAGTTACTATCAGCACTTAAAATGGCTTCCCGCTGGCGATAATCTTTTTGAATCCCAGCCATAGTCTTTAAATGAGATAAGACCTACTGCCTTTTTCAGTGTGGTGACCATAGAGCTTTAATCTTGTTGAGGGGTTTGATTATAGTCTCCAGGATTGTAAAAGAAACATACACAAGCAAACTTGTGTCTGTGGAATAAGGTAAGTTGTTTTTGTAGTAAATTAATATTTTAATAGAGTCTGTATCATATGAGCAAATCACACAAATTGGGAACGCTCATAATATCGAATGTACCGGACCTTGAACTTCCTATTGTGGGGGGCTGCACCCCTCACACCCCCCGCTAAATATATATTCCAACTCCGAGATCACACTACAGTGAGGAAAGGGCAAATATCCCATTCTTCACTGTACCGCGATCTCAGAAAAAGCACTTCGAGGTCCGGTACATTCGATATTATGAGCGCTCACAGTTTGTGTGATTCGCTCATATGATATACACCCTTTTAATATCCTATAGTAACATTGCTTCTTACTCATTAATACTTTTTATGTATGTATGTATGTATGCATATGCAGTATGCATGTCTTTATTTGGGTCTATATCATATGATCAACATTTGAAAATGTTGAAGCACCTTTACTCGACACAAAAATGTCAAACGCTAAGTTTGTCGAACAGCCAAATCACCAATTTCTTTCCAAGGGAAAGAAATTGGAAGGCCAACAAACAACACCACATAAAAACAAACTTATTTAACTGGGGGGGCTTCGACCCCACACTCCCCCCCAACTAAATATTCTAACTACGAGACCACACTACAGTCGGAGAAAGGGCAGGTGTGACAGAACAGCCAACCGAGGTGATCTGGCCGTTTCAACAAACTTTGTATCCGATATTTTCATGTTGAGTAAAGGTGTTTCAACATTTTCAAGTCGATCATATGATATAGATGCCTTTATTTAGTGACTGATTGATTTTTATTAATTTTTTTCAGTTATAAACCACTAAAGTGGAAGACTGATAGACTGTCTGATCTTCTATGTGAGTTATTTTTCTGTCATATACCAAATTTATTTTTCTTTTTCTACCAGTATTGGTTTCTCATCTTTTTATAGACAGTATCACATGACAGCTGGAGCATGTTACACAGCCTGCACATGCAAACAAATAGTGACAGAAGACTCAGCTGAATTATTCTTGGCAAGTGATGATACTATTTACACAATACCCTATTTTAGCACAAGAAAGCTTTGTTATCAAAAAGAAAGTGAAAAGTAAAGGCTGAACTGTTTCCTATGAATTTCTGGTATAAAGGGATATCTTTGTTTTTATTTTGTCATTTCAACTCCCCACAGCTGGCCATCAGCTCATCCCAGGTCTTCTGCTCATTTTCCGTGTCTAGCAGGCCCACCTTAGCCTCTTCCCTGGTTAATCTTTACTCCCATCTGGGGCTGATGAGGGGATCAGGGATCCCGGGACAGCATCACATTATTGCCAGTGTATTTTTTCTTTATCTTCTACTTTTTCCTTGTTTTATGCATGCACACATACTGTTTTTGCCACAGATGGACAATGAGGTGCTATCTTTGGGACATATGAACAATGGAGATTGCTGACATTTTCTGATTCAACCACTCTCTTTGCCTCCTTTAGACAATGCCCCAATGCAGCCACAGTCTCTACTGGAGAACTACTGCGGGATGTGCCCAAGTGCATACCTCCCCCAAAGTGGTCATACTTATCTTTCCACACCAGTGCTTCAGACTCTCAAACTGCTAATGTAACCTGAGTCACTTAGGCCATAATCTGTGTTCGACCCCTGTTTGTTATGGTGCTCCCCTTTGAGTACTTTCTTTTTGTTACAGTTTACAGAATGCAGGCGTCAGAATAGAGCTTGTTTCCATAATACAGTCTTCCCACTTATTCTAAACATTACTACACCAGTGAGAGGGGTGAAGTAGTAGATGGCTATTGAGATTTATGACAAAAAATAATAATGGGAGATATGAACAGTAAAGACAAGACTGTCACAAGCGGTACTGTGCTGCTGGTCAGCCATCCTTCCAGGTGTGTGTAGCAGAGTGCTGCAGTCAATTTCCATGTGCTGCACATTAAGATAAATCATCATTTATTGCTATAGTATTTACACTTCTCAGCTCACATTAATGTCTTATCGTCTTATCTATCTAGCAACATAAATACAACCCATGTACAGCTTTTCGGTATCTTTAAGATTGTTTATATCATTCCCAATTCCCAATTACTTAACAGAATTAACAGCATCTCTGATGTAATTATGCAGCAATGTGGTTGTAAGGGAGGGTAACAGCTATAGGGATGACACTGTTAAATGCATGCATACAGTGATGTGACCTACCATGGCAATTCTAGTCCTACAGGCTATAGTCATATGCTATTATTAAACCCAGTGGTACACATGGAATATATCACATGGGATACAATGATTTGCAGCTCTGAATGGAGCCCCTCATAACATTAGTCCTATTGTTTACAGCAACAACCACAGCACACATGTACAAACAATAACAGACAATTATCACTCAAACTTGTTAGGATCGTTTCATATGCTAAACATAGTTGGCATAATTGAACAATAATGGTAATAGATAGTATAGCGGATAGAAGGCAGCACCTACTATATTTGTCTAATTTCTCCACTTTAACCACATCTTCAGACAGGTGGAGCTCTTCCTCTTTCCTTTATAACCAGTCACTGCACAAGTATTTCAACTACTCTGTTGTTCATAGGATTAATGTTTTGGAATTAACCTTAGTGGTGAGGTCATGCTCAGCACAGTATCCATATTTTTATGTATTTCATTTATTTGCAGGAAGCTCTTTGCACAATCTGTCTGCTCTTGCTCACTAGGATGTTTCTGTGGCTAGGATAGTTAAGACAACACACACATATCTTAGTGCCCATAGGAACAGAAGAGATGAGCAGTCCTTTGGACAATGCAAGATCAGCACATGCTACAGATATTACAGTTATAGAACAGTCAACCCATTGTTCATCAGTTATCCACAGGATTATCATCCCATGATAATAAGTACATGGCAACCACTTCAAATGCCAAGACTTGTAAATGTCAGTCCTGGAACAAGGAGATGGAATGTGCAAAAGTGAGACGTTATCTTCGACAAAATTCTCTTATCAAAAAGAGGTAGCTGTGTCAAAGTGTCATTTGAAGTGTCAGATATAAATACAAATTCACCATCATTTTCACATTGGATTGGAAGATAGCAATAGTAAAGAGTACTTTCTACCAAAACTGTAATAAGCTCTTCCCATGAATGCTCTCACTGTCTTGGAAACGACTAGCCTACCACTGCAATCTGCTCAGAATACCTTCTATAGATGTAGTCTCTTCACTGCTCAAAGAACACACTGATGCCACCGTCTAACCTCAGCCAAATTCCTACATATTACAAAGCCATAATTTATAATATGTATAAAAATGAATTTTACCCACCACTGTTTAATAAACTGTCCAAGGACAACCCCCATATATTAGGAAATTATACCCTGGTCTTAAATTCACAACACATATCCCTCTTTTCCTTAAATACAACTGAACAAATCTTCATCAACTTAGACCTTGCAATTTCAAAGTCTGCCCTACTAAATATCCTCATTGATACTACTAATCTTCCTTTCTGAGAATGCTATCTAGATCTAAAACCTACAACCATCTGAACTTGTTTCCAACAACCTCCAATGACTGCATCCTGTTCCCAATTTGTGCATACTGTACTAATGCCATTCTTAGGATCTGTGATGAAGTGAGGTACTGCCAGATATGCCAGGAGAAGTAGGGCAGTGGATGTGTAACATATGACAGAAAAGCTAGTTGGAATTTTGTAAAGAATTATATGTAATTTGTATATCCTACCAATTTGTACAGATGCTTGCATTTAATAATGTATTTGTTCATAGGTTCATAGATTAGTACTAGGCTAACTGGCCTTGTGGGCCATTTTAAGTTAGCCAATTACCCCATGTGAGAATCAAACTCTGCACCTTGTGTTTGTAAGGTAAACACCTTAACCATTATGCCAACCTCCCACCAGAAAAGTCATCACTAGCAGATCACTAGCAGGACTTGATGTAAAATATGCACCCCTGCCAAGTATTGAATCCAGGACCCTCTGAACTACAGCATAGCGAAGTACACTACTAGCCCAACTCAGCTCAGTTGCTTGAGTTTAAAAAAATGTATGAACAGTGTGCCTTGCTGGACAGAAAAAGAAATATACATGCATTATTGTAACTGTTTAAATGTATATGTTTTAACAGAGGAAACTGAAAGAGAAGAGGTTAATCTCACTTACTACTTCTTGCCTTGCTCTAATAAGTGACCAAGGAATAGTAACTCTTGATATCAGTCAGGAAAATATAGTGAGATTAGTTAAGTATTTTTTTCTGTAACTGTGTGAACCTGTCCACTGGGCTATTTTTAATATTGCCTGTGCTTGTAACTCTGGTGTTTAAAATAGATATTTATAATTTCCATGTTATTTTATCATTTGTTGTTAAATATATTTAAACTTTTCATTGTGGCTGGAGAGTATTTTAACATTTAAGAGTACTGTCAGAAGATCCCAGACTTCCTGTGGAAAGGGAGCTGGAAAAATCACAAAGGTAGAGTTGAGACAGGCTCATCTCTTAGACCCTACACTAAGAGGCTTGAGGGAGGTCGCTAGAGAGGCACCTGATTCTCAAGGAAAAGGGGAGTCTGTATACTGGAACAAAGGGTTACTTATAGAGAGTGGTCCCCTGAGAGAGGGCTAGAGGGTGAGGTAATACAGCATTTGGTAGTGCCTAGAGCCTGCCATCTGGCACTTCTAATCAAAGCCCAGGACATTTCTTTTGCATATCATGTGAGCATACCAAGAGATGTATTACACAGAACTTTTACTGGCCTGGGATTATAAAGACTGTCACAGGGTACTGCAAGACATGAGAGCAGTGCCAAAAAGTAGGCAAGGATGAACACAAAGTCAAGGCTCATTTGATGCCTTTCCTTGTGATTGAGGAGCCATTTCAGAAGGTAACTATGGATATTGCGGGGCCTCTGAGTACCCAGAGTTCCACAGGGAAGAAGTATATCATGGTGGTAGTAGATTATGCTACTAGTTACCCTGAGGTGGTGGCTCTGTCCTCCATCAAGGCACAGAAGGTGGCAAATCCTTTGTTAGAGATTTTCAGCAGGGTAGGTTTCTCAAGAGAAATACTCATTTACAAAGGTGCCAATTTCATGGCAGACCTGCTGTCTTGTCTGTGGAAGTCCTGTGGGGTGAAGCACCTATTAACCACCCCTTACCATCCCCAGACTAATGGTCTAGTGGTGGGGTTAAATTCTACTCTTAAATTGGTCTCCAAATGCCAACAGTATGGTCTTTAGTGTAAAGACCATACTACTGGCATTTGCAGACCAATTTAAGAGACAGCAGGACAAATGTTTGCCCTATCTGTTGATTGTATACCAAGAGGTACCCCAGGAATCCACAGGTTTTCATCCTTTGAGTTGCTCTATGAGCATAGGGTGAGTGGGTCTTCAGACGAGATTCATGATGAGTGGAAGGGTGAGTGTGAATCCCACAAAGAGTCTGTTGGACATATGTCCTAAGCATCAGGACAAGGCTTAGGGAGCTTATGGGCATTGCCCAGGAGAACATGGCAAGAGACCAACAGCAGAAAAACATCTGGTATGACAAAAATGCTGGAGCCCAAGAGTATGCTGTAGGACAGCAGGTTATGGTTCTCATTCCTGTCAGTCACAATAAGCTGCAGGCAGCTTGGAAGGGACCCTTCAATGTGGTAAGGAAGGTCATTGATTTTAATTAAAAGGTAGAACTGCTTGGCAGGAAACGGGCCCAAATTGTATCATGTTAACATGAAGAAACCTTACCATGATAGGGAGACCCTGATGCTAAGTATTTGCAGTTGGAGGCAGGAGGAGTCTGAGGGGATCTATGGCTACAGCAAGCCAAGTAACAAAATGCCAAGTTACAATGGTGGAGCCTAGGGCTAGAGGCATATGACATGACAGTGCATCACTGTAGTGGGGTCAGCAATGCCAAGGCAAACGGGATCTCAAGACAGGGTATGGGTTAATGTATTCCTAGATAGTCTCATTCCTCTCAAGCAACATTTCTCAAGGGTCACTTGAAAAAGTAGTTTGAGTCTTCAAAGTGATGAGAGATGTGACAATGTGAGATATTGCCAGCTATTCCAGGAGAAGTAAGGCAGTGAATGTGTAACATATGCCAGCACAGTCAGATGGAATTTTGTAAAGAATTATATGTCATTTGTATATCAAACTGATTTGTGCAGATGCTTGTGCTTAAAAATGTATTTGTAAAGTTGATTGTGTTCAAAATGTATCAACGGTGTGCCCTGCTAGTATACATGCATTATTGTAACTGTTCAATTGTATACATTTAAACAGAGGATACTGGAAGAGAAGACATTAATCTCAAAATTTAAAAATAGTAAGAAATTAAATTGCTAGGCCTAGACCAGAAAATGTTACCTCACAGTTTTGAATGAAGCCAGAGACACAATGTCTGAAAGAAGTATGGTTTATTGGCTTCTGTATGAAGAGTGGAAGTGTTTTATGGTTTTATGACTTCCAGGAGCTGCAGCAGATCTTATTAAGACTCTGTTGTGTGTGTGTGTGTGTGTGTGTGTGTGTGTGTGTGTGTGTGTGTGTGTGTGTTATTGACACCTATGTGCTAAATCCTGACCATGTCTAGCCTAGGGGGTTTCTGTTTTATACTCAAAGAAGCATTTCATCAAACATCTCTTCATCGACCATTAAATAACAAAAACACAAAACAGTGAATGGTCATAAAAGTGATTTATTTCCCTGGGAAAGAAATCGCTTGGCCACCTCTGTTACTTTGCCATTTTCCCCACTGTAGTACAATCTTGGAGTTGGTATATTTAGTTAGGGGGTGTGGGAGGCACAACGCCCCACATTTGGGGGGTGGGGGTGAAGCCCCCCCACTTTGTATTGTTTGTAGTGATGTGTTTTTTTGTTTAGGGTAAGCGATTTCTTTCCCAGGGAAAGAAATCGCTTATATGCAAATTTGCTGTTTTGTGTTTTCATGGTTTACGGGTCGATGAAGAGGCATTCGATGAAACGCCTCTTTGAATATCTAATATAGACCCTGCATGGGAACCAGAAGTCAGATGACTAGACATATGTGATGTCATTCTGTAATCTAGGACAAAAGTGTTTAATACTAGTTGAGACAGAAGTCTCATGGCAGTCTGTTTATGGATCCTGACATCAGAGGATCACTCACCTATTTCATCTTGACTTGCTCTAGTAAGTGACCAGGGAATAGCAAGTATTGAGATCAGTGAGGAAAATATTGTGAGATTAGTTAAGTATTGTTTTTCTGTAACTGTGAGAACCTGTCCACCTGTGTTATTTTTAATATTTTTGTGATTGAAACTCTGGTGTTTATTGTAAATAGATATTTCGTATTTTCATGTTCTTTTATTATTTATTATTAAATATATTTAATCTTTTCATTGTGGCAGGCCCTTTAGAGATTATTTTAACCTTTGAGTGTATTCATATCTGTTTGGTGACTCTGTGGCCAGTCTTGAAAGCCTTACTGCATTGGTCAAACTACCATTCATATTAATATTAATTTCACCCAGTATAATTGGGTACCCTTGTAAGAGCCTTAGAGTAGCTGGCTTGGGAGTGTCTGGTGGCAATACCTACCTTATAGTCTGGGCAGAAGAGGGCATAGGTAGTAAACCTGTGCCAGCCTTTCCCAGGTGCATGCGTGTGTGTGTATGTGTGTGTGTGTGTGTGTGTGTGTGTGTGTGTGTGTGTGTGTGTGTGTGTGTGTGTGTGTGTGTGGTGTGTATATACGTGCATGTGTGTATGTGTGTGTGTGTGTGTGTGTGTGTGTGTGTGTGTGTGTGTGTGTGTGTGTGTGTGTGTGTGTGTGTGTGTAAATTAAATCTCAAAGAGTGTGTGTGTCAGCTACTTGGATCAGGGAAACAAAGCACTGGTTTCCCAGAGAGTAGTAGAGGACTTCGGTTGGACACTTGGCTGAGAACTTAACTCTGCACCTGTGTCAGAGGGCAGTCTTACTGAGGACCTGCGGTGAGACAAAGAGAGAAACCTAGACCCTGGACTGAGTGTGTTCCCTGCATGCTCTTAAGGGAAATTGTGTTTGATTCAGAAAGCTGCATCTGGAAATACTGGGTGCTTCTATTTTTGTTAAAAGTGAATGTCCCTATCCAGTGTCAGTGATGAGGATTCAGGCTCCTTGAACACTGGCTGAGAGAGGGGACGTCACAAGATCTATCTATAGATCTTGCGGAGAAACTGTTTATCAAATCCCGTACCTAATATTCAGTGAGATATTGCCTTCTATCCCTCTCACTCATGCTTCTGAAATCCAGAAATGTTTCTAAATGCAAACTGTTAATGGTGAAATGCACTTAATAAATCCAAATGTAATTAGCAGTGCATTTGGCATAAAAAAGTCAAGTTTAATGTTACATAATACTACATGCAGTTAGTTACTGAAGTATCAGTATTATTCTGTATTTGAAGTTAGTTTTAGAATACTAATGTTATTCAAATTAACTGAAACAATACTTGCTGCATATCTGTTTGCTTAAACTGTGCAACTGTATTTTACTGCATTATTTAGATTGTCTGCTAGATGAATTCCTCTTACAACTTTAGTTATTGTTTATCTGCTTGTTTTGTTCATTTTACGTGTTTGCTGCACTTGAAAAACACTAGCATAGACTAGGTTCAGGTTTTTGCTGAATCTCAAACTGTTTGTGGCCTTTGGAGCATGTAAAACAGTTAATCTTTTGTCTGGAGAGACCCTCCTGTGCCCTTGTAGGAGGAAGGTACAGTTTGGACTGATCTAGCTAGAGTTACTGTTGCAGGGCTCTGTTTAGGGTATTTTGATTGGATAATTTGAACTTTGGCTGTTTCCTGTTTTTTTTTTTTTTGCTTTATAAAGCCTGTGTTTGCACTGGTCTGCTTGCTTGTGCTTGTTTGCGCATCATGCAGCATCCTGCATTGCAGCACAGAGGGATTGCCTGTTACAGATGTCTACTCTCTAGCCTCAGAAGTGTTACCTAAACTGGAGCTCTTCACACCTAAACCTTCTAATACCTGTCCCAGCTGTATTCCCTCTTCAACAGTTATAGCCAGACCAAGGTTATTCCTAGGATGATGAACTGTGGGTTTCCCTCCTTTTCTCCTACCAGCCTAGTTGACACGGGTCTACTGAGACAATGTAGCAACTGCCTCATATACACTGACAACCCCCTCCTTCTAAATCACTTGTGTATCATTTGTGAGAGATGCACCTACATTATGTATCTGGAATCACAGCTTTTTTTGTACAATAGATATCAACATAGAGTGGGGTGTCAGCCCAACTACCACAACACCTACTCATGATGCACAGCATACACATAGACTGACATATGCGGAGGTACTCACAAACAATCTACCTAAACACCGGAGACTTCCAAAACACATACATACTAAACTGACCACAACACCCAAAATACACAGTACACATAATGACACAAGCACAAATGTCTCATCATCAAAGCCCATAAGGCAATTCACATCCACTCCAAATATCTTAGTCATATGAGACTCTGTAGTGAGACACACATACTTTCCCCTCACCAGGCTGAACAAGGAGAAAGTCATGGTCAGATGTCTTTCTTTTGCCAGGATTTCTCAGATCATTCAGGAACTCATGTCCCTCAACAAGTGCCGTTATGATTTGGTCATAGTACATGTTGGTGTGAATGACTTGAGACATACCTCCCTGGACTACATGAAGAGAGACATGATTGAGCTCTTTGATTATGTGTCACAGACAGGTATGTTACTAGCCTTGAGCACCATATTACCCTCGCCTAGGATGATACCACAATATAAACAGAAAATCATTGACTTCAATAACTGGCTTAGTTTCTGGTGTCATTCTAAGAGGATCCAGTTTCTGTCAACCTGGGATGACATGATCGATAGACCTTGATGCTTTGCAAGAGATGATCTTCATCTGTCACCCCTGGGATTTTGGCTACTGGCAAAGGCTCTTGACACCACTATAGGTGTTTAGGCAATGTTACAAGGACAAAATTCCTGATGTAAAAATTTTATCAAAAAAGAACCACAAGGTTATGTTGCTAAATGCTAGGAGGCTTAGCATGAAACTGCACTCACTGGAAGCAGCCCTCACGTTGGAAGACACTGACATCTGTGCAGTCATGGAGACCTGGTTCAAGGCAGTGGAGAGCACTACAACCATAATGGGTTACATCTTCTACCACACATTCAGACCATAAATGGAAAGCATAAAAACTAAAGGAAGCGGTATATCAATAAAGATAAATACACCTCCAGACTGGTTAAACAGTATGATTCCCTGGAGACACTTCAGGTGTAACTAACTGTTGGTAGGACACCTATTCAAGTCATTGCCAGCTACAGGACCCCCTCCATGAATCAAGACACCCACTCTGTCTACTTGGATCTACTGGAATCCATCAAGATATATCTGAACACTATGTATCTGGTTGATTTTAATTACCCATCCATTGACTGGATAAATTATTTGTGCTCAAACTCACTTGCTCAAATGTTCCTTGAGTTCATTAACTCCAATGCTTTGGACTAGATTGTAGACACCCCAACTAGGGGTGACAACATCTTGGATCTGGTGCTTATCAATATGGGTGATCACTGTAGCACCCCCATGGTGAGATCTTCCCTTGTCAGATCTAACCACAAATCACTCTCATTTGAAGTAACTATCACACCAACCACCCCCCCCCCAGCAGCAACTAAACTAAAAAACTTCTCCAAAACAGATTATATCCCTCTAAGTGATGGCATAAATAGCTTCCCTGCATCTCCCCCCTCAGATGAACTGGCAACTATGCCAAGTCCTGCACCAATGCTTTTTACAATCACCTGTATAACTGCATTGATGTGGCCATACCTGATAGTAGCATCTTCAAGGAAGAGCAAACCTGACTGGTGGACCGCTGCCATTAACAGGCTTTACAATAAGAGGAAGAAATTGCTGTCTGAAAGTAAGAGGGAGCATGTTCTAAATTGGAAACACTCCCTCCTCAGCTTAAATGAGCAAATAAGACTTCTTGTGAAGTCCTCCAAAGCAAACTATGAATCCAAATTAGCATTCTCATCTAAGGACAGCCATTAGGCATTCTTTAGTTGCATCTATAGGCTAAAAGGTAAGACCCAATTTTGTGTCAAACTGGTAACTAATTTATTTATTTATTTATTTATTTATTTATTTTACATTTGTTGACTGGGATAGTCCGACTGGATGCATGTCCATTTTCAGCGGAGGCCCAGGGAGAAAAGCTCCGTGGAATAACAAATCATCATAACATGTCACATATTACAAATAACAAATACACTGAGCCTGTAGATATAGCAAACCTGTCAGCCGACAGGTACTGTGAAACACTTCACTCCCCTATCTCCAGCTTAGATACCCCATGATATTCCTTCCACCTGTCCTGCACCTTGTATCTCTAGAGAGCAGGTCATAAATGCCCTCTCTAAGGTCAAAAACTCAGCATCTGTTGGACATGATAACATCCCAGGCTGTGACCAACATGGGCTCCATCAAGAATTAGCAGCACCACTGGGCAGTCTTTTCAATCATAGTCTAACCACTGGCTTCATCCCAGCTGAATGGAAAACGGCCATTGTTATCCCCTTGCACAAGGGTGGTGCTTCCACTGAGCCAGGGAACATATAGACCTATTAGCCTGACTATTCTTATTTGCAAGGCTATGGAGTGAATCATCAGAGACCTTATCAACAAAGATATAGGTTATCTCCAAACATTTGACCATACTCAGTTTGGAATTGTCAAAGGGAGATCATGCCTGTTAAACCAGATGGACGTCTTCAAGACAGTCACCAGAGCCATGGAAGAGGGGAAAACTGTACATACAGCCCACCTGGATGTGGCCAAGGCTTTTGACACTATCCCCCACTCAGGCATTATTGACAAACTCACCCAGCTAGGTATCAATATTTATATTGTTAGGTGGGTCACTAATTGGCTCACTGATAGAATCCATAGATTCAAAATAGGGGAATCTACCTCCAGCAGCAGATCTGTAACCAGTGGTGTTCCTCAGGGATCAGTCCTGGGACCTCTACTGTTCAGATCTATTTATCTGAAATACAAGAAAAATCTGAAGGTCTGTGGCTGACAAATTTATTGATAACTGCAAACTGGGAGTGGTAATAAATTCCCCAAATGATGTCAACATCCTACAAGAGGGTCTTACACAAACAAATGATTGGTGCCAAAGTCACAGCCTTAAACTCAGTGCAAAAAGATGTATTATCATCATCCCTTTTGGTAAGAGTGATGTTCTTGCAAACTAACACATCAATAGAAACACTCTAAGTTCACACCTAGCGGTGAGAGACCTGGGTACACAGGTTGACAGCAACCTTAACTTTGATCAACATGTCTCCACAGTGGTAAGAAAGGCATTCTATATTGCTCATCTCATAAGGGCATTTCCTCCAGAAAAAAAAATACATTATAACCTCCATTTACTCTTCCCTCATCAGGCCAATAATTGCAATTGGAAAGACCACAAAAATTCCTCACAAGGAGAATAGAAGGTATTTAGCATCTGTCCTATGTGGATCGTCTGAAATAACTTTGACTTTAATACGTTTCATACAGACTATTCAAGGGCGATCTCTACCTTGAATATAAAGTATTCTCTGACTCTGCTTTATTGGAAATGCTGCATATTCATAAGTCCAATGGCTCATGTGTTACTTGCTTGAAAGACCTTAACCTGGTATTTGACATTAACAGAACCTGCTGGATGGACAGATTTGTCTCCCAGAGGTTACTGCACCTGTGGAACAGACTCCAAATTCATGTCAAGCAGAGCATCACTTTGGCCTTCTTCAAGCACAATCTGAATGATTGGATGGGTAACCATAAATTCACCCCGGGGTTCCACCCATGTCTCCCTTGGACAGGGGCAATAGGTGCTGATCATGGAAAAAGGGGCAGAACTTTGCTAGGCTTGTAAGGACTCTAGGGCCATGGCTCGAGGGGGTATAGTTTTCTTTAGGTGGAGCATGTCCATCAATTCTGGGTTGGACATGGCCTTGTATGTCAGGCAGAGATCACCTCTGAGTAGGCGGTATGCAACCAAGTACAGCTGAAGTTTCTTCAGTCGAGCTGCATAGGGCATCTGCTTGAGGTCAGTGATCCTCTTGGTGAGGTACATCTGTGGTCTTTCCAGTTGTTGCAGGTGTCTTGTAAGGTACATCCCAAATGGGGCATTGTACTCTATGATGGGTCTGATGAGTGATGCATAGAGGGGCCCAATGACCTCTTTCGATCTGGATGCAAACCCTTTTGTGATTAGGTGGGCCACATAGAAGGATTTTCTAACCACTTTCGCAATGTGATTATCAAAGGAGAGGTTACTATCTACTTGGGTCCCCAGATCCCTTATTACATCTTCCGTATTTAGGGGCTACCACCTATGTGGTAGTTTGTGGGTACTATGTTTTTTCCAAAGGGGATGACTATGCACTTTTTTGCATTTAGCTTGAGGTCATGGTTTTGACACCAGGTATCTGTCTCAGTGAGACCCTTTTGGAGGATGTCTGTGTCAGCCGGAGAGTAATTATAGCCCCTAGTTTGCAGTTGTCTGTGAACTTGGTCAGCCATAGTCCTCCTGTGCTTGCCTGTACCTCTGAGAAGTATATGCTGAACAGGAGGGGTCCTAGGACTGAACCCTGGGGAATACCACTTGTAACCGGTTTAGAGTCAGACCTAGCTCCCACAACTCTTACCATGTGGGTTCTGTCCATGAGCCAGTTGGCAACCCATCTCGTGATGTAGGGGTTTATGTTCAGGCTGGTGAGCTTGTCTATAATACCTGAGTGGGGAATGGTGTTGAAGCCCTTTGCAAGGTCTAGGTAAGCTGTGTGGACCACCTTTCCCTCATCTATAGCCTTGGTAACTGTCTCAAAGAAGTCCACCAGGTTTAGGAGGCATGATCTGCCCTTAACAAAGCAGAACTGGGTAGGGTCCAGTGTTTGGAGGTTTCCAATATCTCTGTTAATGAGATTCATGATGATGTGCTCCATAGCTTTGCAAACCAAGCTAGTCAGGCTTATAGGGCAATAGTTCCCAGGGTCTGTTGTGGCTCCACCTTTGTGGAGTGGAATAACCATTGCTGTGTGCCAATCTGTGGGCACCTAGCCTGTGGGAGAGGCTGAGTTTAAATAGTGTGTTTAGGTGAGGGGTTATTTCATCTTTGAGCTCGTTTAGGACGCAGCCTGAGACATCGTCCAGTCCCATTGATGCTGTGTTTTTGGCTTTGGAGAGGGCTGATTTAACCTGAGTGTCTGTGATTTCAGGGGCACTACATTCTTGTGGTATAGTTATGGGCCCTTTTGGGGGTGAGAGGAGGGTGAAGTTTGCACTGAACCTGTCTGCCAGGATGTTGGCTATATCACTCAGTTAAATGTATTTTGTGCCATTCTGCACTAACTCTGAGCAGATCTGAGAATTGGCACTTAGATTCTTGACATAGCTAAAGAATGCCTTGTGGTTATCTTTGGAGTCCATGTCATTTTTTCTTTCGAAGCTAGCCTTAGATGATTTTATGAGGGAATGTAGTTTCTTGCTGATACTGATCAGGGATGTCTTCCCTTCTTGGGATTTTACTCTTTTCTGTACTAGTTTCCTCCTTCTATTGTATAGCTTGTTTATGGCAGGGGTCCACCAGACTGGTTTCCTTTCCTTGAAGAAGTGAGTCTTGGTTTTGTTTGGGATAGCATGATCCACGCATTCTTGTAGGTGCCTGTAGAGTGCATTAGTAAAGGATTTTGCAGCTTGGACAGTGTTATCCTTTAACATGGGGGTTTGAAACTTCCCACCTCGGTCTTAAATAACGTGAAGTTTGCTTTTGAAAAGTTTTTCACGGTGGTTTCTTTGACCGGGGGTGGTGACGGAATGTGGATATCCAGAGTGATTAGTTTATGGTCAGATCTAACCAGCAAGGGATTGACCTCTGGTGTGGAACACTGGTCGCTCATGTTGGTGATGACCAGTTCCAATATGCTGTCACCTCTGGTGGAGATGTTGACCAGTTGATCCAGGGCATTTGAGTTTATAAATTCTAGGAAATGTTGGACAAAGGAGTTTGTACTTGAGTAGTTCTCCCAGTTTATGTTTGGGTAATTGAAATCACCCAATATCAGGGTGCTTGGTAGGACCTTTATGTTTCCCAGTGTTTCCAGGAATGTGGAGTGGGGGTCCTGGGACATGGTGGGTGATCTGTAGCAAGCTATAATTTGATTAGCAGTTTTGCCCATTGTTAGTTGCATGTGGATGATCTCTGAAGCATCATGCTGTGTCACTAACCTGGAGGTATGGGTATCCTTGAAGAATATGGATACTCCCCCGCCTTTTGAATTTCAGTCCAGGTTTTCTGGCTGAAATGTATGGTATGAGTTGTAGCCTGGTAGTGCTGGGGTGCTCTCTGGAGCCTTAAACCAGGTTTCTGTTACTGCACATATATCGATTTTCTCCATACTGAGGAGTGCCTCGAGTGCATGCATTTTGAGGTTTAGACTTCTGGCATTGAGTAGCATTACCCTCAGTTTTTTGTTACTTGTGCTATTTACGGCAGTGGGTTTGTCTTTTGAACCTTGCCTAAAAAAGGTACTATGGGAGTGACAAGAGCCTTGGCCAGTATTCGAAAGCCTAAGGGTGACAGGTGCAAGCTGTCTCTAGCGAAGCAGCGTGGCTTGTCGAGCATGTCATCCCAGGCTGACAGACACTGGATCCCCTTTGAATGACACCAGAAGCTTAGCCAATTGTTGAAATTGATAATTTTTTCTCTATACCATGGTATCATGCTTGGTGAGGGCAGGATGCTACTCAGGGTCAGGGTCATACCGGCCTGGGCTACATGATCAGAGAGCTCCTTCATGTCTCTTTTCATGTAGTCCAGGGAGGTATAGCTCAGATCATTCACACCAACATGTACTTGTTCTGGAGTGACCTGAGTGCTTGTGTTATGTGGCGGATCCTGGCACCCGACAGGCAGCTAACAATAACCTTCTCCTTGATCCTATGATCCTAATCTTTGAATGAGTATGTCGATTCTTACTATAAGTAAAATCAGATTGTATTTGATGTTTAAAATCATTCTGTTCAAAACTATTTTGCACAGCTGGGTCAAATTTATAAATGTCATTATTGTTAAATTTGTTTCTGTCACTATCTGACAGAGGTCATGGTTGATATGACCAAGTCCACTTCTTCTGTTAACAAATGAAATTAAACAAACAAACAAATACATAAGTAAAGCACAAAATATATATTCCAGGAATAATTGACCTTTTGCAAACTGCACAAAGGAGATAATTTTCTTTCCTTCAGCCTGTCTCATCCCATGACTAGAATAATTTGAAATCATGCAGTTTCTTTGCCGTCATAATAGCTATGTGAAAAATCCATCCTTACTTATTATGAGAATATACAGACCATTAATACCAACTCAGAGAATGGGTGAACTGTACATCAGGATCCTGACTGGAGAACGGATGGTCTCCAGCAGGGTATTAATGTACAAGTAATACCCTATGAAAAATGAGTCAGCCATTTCATGACAGCATATCAAGCTACTGTGGAGCTTGGAAAAAAAATATAAAGGCTGCCATTATTTTAAGCCCATTAAGCAGCACTTTAGCTGTTTACCGAGTGTAAAATAAAAAAGAAAAATATTAAAAGAAAATGCATGAGTGTGTGTGTGTGTGTGTGTGTGTGTGTGTGTGTGTGTGTGTGTGTGTGTGTGTGTGTGTGTGTGTGTGTGTGTGTTTATTTCTGTGTGTGAGAGTATATGCGTGTATGAGAGTAAGAGAGAGTGATCAATTGGGCTATTATTTTACAGTCTAATCAGCACTTTTGCTGTTTAGCGAGTCTATGATACAGGAAAAAAGTGTGTGTTTATGTTACTGTCTGCATGTGTCAGTGGGTGCGTACATGAAAGCAGAAGAGACTTTGTGTGTGTACGTGTGTGTGTGTGTGTGTGTGTGTGTGTGTGTGTGTGTGTGTGTGTGTGTGTGTGTGTGCTTGCGTGTGTATATAAGACTGTGAGAGAGAGAGAGAGTGAGAGCGATCGAGCTTTACCTTGGCAGCAGCATCAATTAAGATATTTGTTTGGGTGACGCAGTGGTGCAGCGGTAGCATTGTCCCCTTATAGCAAGACGTTCTCTGGTTTGATTCTTGCCTAGACTGCCTTTTGTGTGGAGTCTGCATGTCCTCCCTGTGTTCATGTGGGTTTCCTCCCATGTCACAAAGACATATGTTTGGTCTTTCTCTCTGGGCCTCCACTGAAAATTGGCTTTGTTCCAAGTCAGACTTTCCTGGTAAACAAATGTTAAATAAATAAATTTCCATACCTCTTAGCACAAGAAATCTGGATAGAGACAGAAATAATGGGGGAATCAAGGGAACGAAAATAGGGATTGTTTTTTAATATTGTGCTTATAAACTTAGTTGCCAGAATAACAGGGTTTCTATTAGTATGCATTTTCTGAAGCAGAGGTATGTCTGTAAGAGAGAGTGAGTGATTGAGATGACTACTGACAGCAGCAGCAGTAAAGCGGTTTGCATACCTCTTGACCTTTCAGCTGAAGAAATCTGGATAAAGCCTTAAATAAATGGGAACAAAGGCTCTAAAATGGAAACAGGTTTTAATTATTTCTATTATAAAATTACAAATTTGCTTAAGGAAAGGATTTATGTTAGTATGAATTTTCTGAATGAAATAAAAGTCTAATACTCAAATGTATGCCATTATTTAGTAACTTCAGTCTCCAATGACTGCCAATGAACCAAACAATTTAGGAGTAAAGGACCAAAAAGTAGACTAAATACCTGGTTATTTTTTTGACAGTATTATATTTTGGATCTAAAATGCTTCCTCCAACACTATTAACATATTCTACTGCAAGTTTGAAACATTGGGTGGAGGAACTACCTTACATCAAAAATATATTAAAAAAATATATAGTAATAAAAAAAAAATAAGTAAGTAAAACACAACAATTTTACAGAAAGTCCATTCTCTAAGAGCAACATAACATATCTGGGTGGGTGTTAATTACACATTAATACATGCCCTGTTGGACATTATTGTTTGCATAATTTATTTTAATATAACTTCCACTTTCTCCTGCATTCTATTAATAAAAGATGCACAGGTAGAAAACCAGAGTCTAACAACTACTTGCTTCATTATTCATCTTCCAAAAAAAAATATATATATATATATATATATATATATATATATATATATATATATATGGTTTACTATTGAAATTCCAAATCTGCTTCAGTTGACCATTCAGAATGTTGACCTGAAATGCTGAATTCAAAATTTTGAAATGGCAACCAATGTGAAAATGAATACATTGACATCTGTAGTTCAATGTATTTGACATAGCAGGAGTTGACGTCACTCACCTCCTGCTATGCACATTAACATACCATTACACTCCAGAGTTAACAGTACGTTAATTCAACTATTTTGCAGGAGGGCTACACTCCCCCTGCACCCTCCCCACACCCCCTGCACATTAAATGTACAAACTCCGAGATCGCACTACAGTGAGGAAATGGGCTAATTCCCTGTCCCTCACTGAACCAAGATCTACCTGTACAATGTCAAACCCAAATACTCAAACTACACTACTGTTCATTGTAGTATAGTTGACACATTTTGGTTCGACATTCTGATGACTTGAAAACTGCCATTCGACCACATACTGGTCGACCAATGCAGTTTCAACAGGTTTGTATGTGCAAAAAAAAAACATGTCGAATGCACAACAGTGAATGGTATTGTGGTTCGCTGTTGTGAATTCATTATATTGAGTGGAAATCGCACTATAGTGGGTATTGGGAAATGTACCCTTTCCCACACTGAAGTACGATCTCAGAGTTTGTATACATAAGTAGCAGGGGGTGTGTGGGGCAACAGCAAAATGTGTGTTGTATGACACTGGATTTGGTCATATGTTGTCGACATTTTTTACTTTCGTTCTTTTTGTTGGTCACTATCACAAGTTTCGACAATGTTTTTCGAGTACGTGAGTACCCGCAAAAACATGTTTGAAATTATGATAGTAAACCTATATATATATATATATATATATATATATATATATATATACACACACACACACACACACACACACACACACACACACACACACACACACACACACCAAAATGCACTTGTTTTACTATTTACTTTCGGGCTTGCCTGCCTTAAGGACAAAGTCTCAGCACCCTGAGCAGCTACCAATATACCACACACACACACACACACACACACACACACACACACACACACACACACACACACACACACACACAAATGCACAAAAAACACACAAATCCGAATGCATGTGTACACACATGGACTTGTAGGTGCACACACACACACACACACACACACACACACACACACACACACACACACACACAAATCCGAATGCATGTGTACACACATGGACTTGTAGGTGCACACACACACACACACACACACACACACACACTCAGATGCACATATTCACTAGTATTATTTGAAAAAACAAAGAATCGTCTAGTATAAGTTAACAGGGAAAAAAACTATTTTATCTTAAAAAATAAAAAGAAAATACAGATCAAACAGAAACTTTCTTTAAAAATAAAGGAATAAAAACTTCAAATAAGGATGCAGCTGTTTTATAAGTGCAAGTTCTAAGCTTCCATGGTGAGCAAATAATGAATCTTCCATTGTGAGTAAGATTCTACACCTATGGTTTTAGACATCAGAGCATTCCTTGGTGATCCATTATTTTCATGTAATTCATATCCTGTCAGGTATTAGTGCTTTATTTTTAGCAGCCATCTTCTGAGAGAAATAGTATTGCTATGAGATAGTGACACCCTGTTATTAGGGTGTAAACTCATTCAAGTCTATATCGCCCTTTTGTATACTTCCTGTAAATACCCATAACTCCTTGTGGCATCCAGACTTTACTTGGATCTGACTTCTTTAACTATGTGGTTTACCAGCTTATAATAGGCAGGATTGGAAGGAACAAGAGGTTATTAATAAAATGACACTAAGACTGTTAATCTAGGATGTCCTGCAGTAGAAAAGCTTCGATTATCTTTTGCCTTTTAAGTTGATTTTTAAGAAAATGCTCTGGAATGCAAGAATTTGTGTAGTTTGTAAGAGGTGCATCTTTCCACATCACATAGGTGTTAATGAGTTAACTGCTTGTATCCTGTATAACTTGATATAATGAGCCCTCTATGATTGTTAATTAGTATGTTATTCATGACTACAGTGTAATAGGTTGTTGTTTATGTAGACCAACATCCTCCCTGAAAAACTGATAATCTCAAGTGATGATGCTTTTAAATCATACAAAAATTGAAAGCATATTTATTAAGTCTACAGCTAACTATATTATAGTCTTTAGGTGTGATAAGTGCATGTGTTAATGTAAGTATTCATTCATGCACTAATGTTTCCATAACATTAAAGCTTTAATGTTGCCATAAGATTATCTTAAATGCACAGACAAGTCATAGATAATGTTTGCCTACATCCCTCATAGACTTTAAACAACCATTTCTTGTATAAATATAAACTGTGAATGCTTTGCTGCAGCTAGGACTTCAGTTATCTTATTTTGCTAATCCTCATTTCATTTTGAAACATTCTTTTGAACTTTCAAGTACTTTTAAACAGTTTATGGATGCCATTAAATCAGTCATAAATCAAATTCTTCCTTAAGTGACACTAAAAGCCATCTTTCTTCTGTGCATTTGTATTTTTAGAAACACTCAGGAGGCAGAAACTGTTGTAAGGAGAATGAGCCTAGACAGCATGCCCCCAGGAACCTTTTCAAATCTTAAAACTCAATGGCAGACTAAAGCTGACTGTATTATTAACAGACTCTTTATTTGCAACTTCCCAACAATACCTCATGGAACACTTAAACTGTATAATTATTTCAAGATATTACTGCTAACAGTTTCTCATTCTATCTATCTGTCTATCTATCTATCTATCTATCTATCTATCTATCTATCTATCTATCTATCTGTCTGTCTGTCTATCTATCTATCTATCTATCTATCTATCTATCTATCTATCTATCTATCTATCTATCTATCTATCTATCTATCTATCTATCTCTGTCCATCTAGCTATCTATCTGTCTCCTGCTGTACTATAAATATGTACATATTATCTTAACAGTTTTATCTTTTAACTTTATTTCTCAAATTATGTCTCCTTCAAATAATTATTGTAAAACACTGACAGTAACAGCAATGTTGTTGGCACGTCCAACCTTAGGCATAGGCGAACTAGGCGACCGCCTAGGGCACCGTAAAAGCCGGCATCATAAAGGGCGCAAATTAAGTGAGTTAGCAAGCTTTAATTTTCTTCACTTTTCAGCTGTAGCATTGTGCCCTCCCCCACTTCCATAATTAAAAGCATGATTCATCCACCACGCATGGGCACCGGAACCATAGATTGAGGGGAAGGGGGAGGGAGTGAGCGAGCGAGCACCCCCCACCACTTTTACAGCAGTAAGACCTATAAGATCCATGCATGCATTGCACGCTAACATTCAAACACAAAAGTGTGCAGAAAGGAGGCTCCGCTTTATGCAGGCTGAAGTGTTCATGTACTGGAAGGAAGCTCCGTTTTTATGCAGACTGAGGTAAGGAGCGTGTGTATGCGAGGTTCCGTTTTGTTATGCTGAGTGTGTGATATGCAGCTAAGACAGGTTGGTTTAAGTTTACCAAGTAGCTTTTTTATGGTGTGGGCTTGTGTGTACATCTATGTGTTGCTTTGTGAGAGAGTCATTGTATGCATTTGCTGCTGTGCTAGATGTGTGTGTGCATAACTTAAACTAGTGTGTGTGCATAACTTAAACTAGTGTGTGTGCATAACTTAAACTAGTGGTTTTTCTCACTTCTGTATAAGAGAGAAAAGTGAGTGTGTGTGTGTGTGTGTGTGTGTGTGTGTGTGTGTGTGTGTGTGTGTGTGTGTGTGTGTGTGTGTGTGTGTGTGTGTGTGTGTGTGTGTGTGTGTGTGTGTGTGTGTGTGTGTGTGTGTGTTGTATGAGAGCAGAGTAGGAGTGTGTGGAATTTAAAGATGAGTGTGTGTGTGTGTGTGTGTGTGTGTGTGTGTGTGTGTGTGTGTGTGTGTGTGTGTGTGTGTGTGTGTGTAATTTAAAGATGAGTGTGTGTGTGTGTGTGTGTGTGTGTGTGTGTGTGTGTGTGTGTGTGATACCATAAATAAGTGGGATAAAGGCCAAATGTATATATAAACTATAGTCGACCATTGTGAATTAAACTTTAGGTGTTGCTCATAGATTTTTGAACTGTTTACAAATGATTTTTGCAAAGGCTATGTACTACCAAACTATACAATTTTCAGCTGTTGTAAAACATAAAATGGACATGTAAGGGAGGCTTCAATAACTTTAATTGCTAGTGGAGGATGAGTTAGCCAGATGCATAATTACATTATTCTGTATAATAGTCAACCATTGTCACATTCAGTTATGGGTTGACAGGATGAGAAAATTGTCCTTAAATCATTAAGTAATGTATATTTATGAAGCTGAGCCATGAAAGAATGATGTGTTACATACAGGATACAAAGTAAGCAAACTAGCTAAGCTGTCTCTGCCAAGCTTTGCAGTATTGCACAACTGGAATGTTACTATAATATTATATTATATTATATGATATTATATTATATTATATTATATTAGCATTTTTGGAGGGAGCATATGTGAGGACAAGATCATATTGAATCTTGCAGTGATCACTTATCCTAAGTAAATGTTACCATGAAGTTAAACCTTCACTTTGAAGAAACAAATAGCAATGTTGTAAATTATCTGTCCATATCAGCATCAGAATAACCTGTGTATACACCCTAGAAGAAAGTAACATGTGCTCTTTGAAAGTGAGTGGATAGCACTTAAAGTGTCCAGAGTAAAGGACATATAGCTCATAGCTCATAGTGATAAAGATGTTTTACAGGTAGCAGATGTGAAAGCAGCCTGTTGTTGAATGAAGGATGCTGACAAGTTGCAGTTTTTAAGTGGGGTATTATTGCTATGAAAGTAATTCTGGAAGGGCTGGCAGGTGATGTTGTACTGTATTGTGGAGTCTACCTTTTACAGAGAGACCTTTTGGGTACCTTCTGCTGGGATTCCTTCCTCTGTTCCTTTAAACAGTTGAAAGTTGTTCTCCTTCTACTCTAGCATCTCCTTATCTATAACATTTTAGAAATTACAATTAATTGACTTGGGAACGATTTAGTGAGGAACAAGTTACTGATCAGTTGGTATTGTCTTTTATAAATTCAGCTTTTATAACAACCTTTCTAGATCTCAGAGCTTACAAAGATTCCACACAAGGTTTAGGCATGTTTTGCAACTTATCAAATGTGTTTGTTTCTGGAAAGGAATTGGAGTTCATATAGGTTCATAGGTGTTTACTAGGCTAAAGACCACAAGGGCCTTTTTAAGCCTAGCCATGAATCCCAAATCTCTGACAAGTTCTGATACACTTGATAAGTGTAAGCATGGTCCTGGGAGATGAACCATTTACAGGTTACCTGTTTGCATCAGAGACATAGGTGTCAAACCAGGAATGAATTTCCAGTTTCCCATCCAATTATCCAAGTTGCACTTGGATTGCGTTAGGGAGGAACTTTGCTTTACATGGATAGGGAGCCTGTTCCATAGACAGGGTAGTCTCTGGGATACATACCTATCTCTCCAGCAGGTCCTATTTATATCACAGGCAAGATTTAAGTCTTTAGAACGGGTAACTCTGGTACTGTTTGTTCTGTGGATATGCAGATCTCTTTAATGTATAAGTATTCAGATGAATTTTACTTCTGCAGAGATTGTGCTTATTGACTGATACTCTCTCTCGTCTTTTCACGGTTAGGGGTCACCACAGCAGATCATCTGTCCGCTCATGATTGGTAGTGAAGTTTTATGGTGTCGAGTTGCCAACCCGGCACCCAACCTTCCACAGAAGGCACGCACACACTCACGCCTAGAGCCAATTTAACATGTCCAATCCACTTGCAGCATGTCTTTGGGATGTGGAAGGAAACCAGAGCACCCGGAGGAAACCCACACGACCACAGGGAGGACATGCAGACTCCATACAGAAAGCACCCCGGCTGAGCTGAGGATCGAACCAGAAAACCACTTGCTGTGAGTCGACAACACTAACTGCTGCACCACCGCGGTCATCCTTCCATATTGATTGATACTGGTGGATTGTAATGACAAGTTTGAGTGGCCTTTTATGGTTAAAATGTTCTGAAATGGGCAGTTTTATCATTATTGGGTCATGCATTTTTTTCATTGTTTGCTGGAAAAATGTTCAAAATTACAAATTTAATACATACTAGCAACTGGTACTGTATTATACAAGGAATATAATTTATTACAATCAGGAAGGTGAATCAAAGAACACATACATGAATGCATGGCCATAAAAATGTCTTCAAAGAGCCTGTAATTTGAAAATAGCCCAAAGGTAAACTTAATTCTCCACTTTCCAGATGCATTTAATTTGAATGTAGGTTTTAATTCTGTTTCAATGGAAGAAAATACCTAATTGTATACACACTGAGATTTGAACATTGTTCATAGTAACTGGGGAGAAATAGCAATGTAATGAAACACTGGTATGGCTGGGAAGGGGGCTGCTGCAAGAGGGGCTGCTTGAGAGGCCCCAGTCTATTACCCTGCCTAGGGTCCCGTTTGAGTATGATTTCCTCTGCTAATAAAGTATGAGAGTAGTTTGCATGGCCTCTTTAAATCCCGGAAAAACACTCCATGGTGCCAGCGTCCTCTCTTTTAAGGAGGAATAGGAGAGCTACACATACTGATCTGAGTAATGGGTCATGAAAATTACCATTTTCAACAGTGGGTCTTGGTCCATAAAGGTTTGGGAACCACTGCTTTACACCACCTACCAGACTGCTGACAGGAAGGAGTTTGTGTTTCAGTGCATTTCAGGGAATGGAGTTTTCAGTGCATTTTCAGGGGATTGAGTTTCGGTGTATTTTCAAGGGATTACATTTCAAAAGAAAGTTTACTGCTGCTCATGCTAAGTCCATTTTCAATGTGCAACTGTTTTATCAAATGGCATACTGTTGCAGAATTTGAAAGCAGTGTTAGTAGCATAATTGTCTTTGGTGCAGAAGGCTGTGGATTCTACTCCCACGTCATATAGATGAAGTGCTCATATTGCAGTACCCATATGATTGCAGATTATTTGGTGTATTACAAGGAGGAATAGGGGTTCTACACTCCTGAGTTTCCTCCTTTTGTATGAGATGCCTAGTAACTATGAGCTTGTTGGTTTTAGTCATTTCCTATTGCAATATTACCAGTTTACCAATTTTTTTAATGTAATATAGATTAACGCAAGGGCAGCAGACACTGAATTTGTAGATGAAACATTGAGGTGTAAAGTTGTTTGCCATTCTCAACCTCTTCATTCCTCTTCATTAGTTACAGATTTATTTTAATGTGGAATTATTCCAATGATTTTACATCTGTAGAGATTGTATATCGAGTGATATTGGTGGATTGTCCTGACAGAAGTCTGGGTTGCCTTTTATGGTTGAAATTTTCTGAAATGGGTAATTTTGTCATTGGTTTATACTTTGTTTCATTGCTTATTAAAATGTTTAAAACTACAAATTTTAAAACACATTCTAACAAGTGGTATTGTATTATACAAGGAATATAATTTAATACAATCAGGAAGGTGAATAAAAGAACAAATTCATGTATGCATTGCCCTAAAATGTGTGCAAGGAGTCTATTTTGAAAACGACTCAAAAGTAAACCTAATCCTCTACTGGCCAGATGCATTTTCTATGAGTGTTGGTTTTCATGTCGTTTCAATGACAGAGAAGTTTACTGCATATGCTAAGTCTATCTGTGTTTGTGCTGATCTAGTTTAAGCTACTGTACACAGGGAGGAGAGAGGTTGCTATTCTACTTTCACTGAGCTGTAAGGCTTGCTCGCCTTCCCAAAGTAAATTAAACTATTTAGATTAACTTAAGCGTCCCTTTGAAAGAAGGCACATGGGCTTTTATTTTCTGAGGACATGACTTTTACAGTAAAATGCGTGAAGGAGCAACAGATAAAGCAGGCTTATTTAAAAAAAATTCACTTCACTTGCAGTTTAACTATATTACAAGGTATATTTTCTTCCTGTGCATTTAAATAATTGAAGGAAATGACTGGAGTGGCTTTCTTGGGAAGTGACCTTCATGTGGGTGTGGCTTATAGGGGTGTTTCATGAGCATGGTGTGGGCAGGGCTTAAGTTGCACTGGTATGGGTGGGGCTTAAGGGGCGCTGGAGTACTGCTTCGCCTAGGGAACCATTTCAGCTAAGGCCGGCCCTGGTTGTTGGATCAAGTCATTTACAAAAGTAAATACTTCTTGAAGAGCTACATTTCTTGGGTATTCCACATTTTGACTGTGGGAATAGCCAAAAGGACATTCTAAATTTAAAGCTAAATTGGTTGCACCTCTCAGTTGAAACATAGCAATGTCTAGAAACTATGGATAGAGTCTCATACCAGTGTTGTTCTTACACAGTCTGTGGAAATACAAAATACTGCAACTATTGTTTATGCTTATTTAGCCCTAAACCATTCCTAACATAGTGGATGGGTCATTGGCTAAGTTAAAGAAAGTGGTTACTGAGCATTTTTAGTAATTGTAGTAATCAATGCATTATCACACCATGCAGCCATGGTAAAACAATTCCACCTAATCATATGGATGCCATATATATGGAAGAAATGCTAGTAAGAAAAAATGCTTGCAAGTCAGGTTGAGGGCACTTGAGGTGAATCATATAGTTATAAATTCTTTAAGAGGAGCAAAAAAAAAAAAAATCATATCTATTCTATAGACATGCCATGTCAATATAGAGCATATGTTAAACAATTTAAGTAGTATGTATATGTATAAAATATATATATATATGTATATAGATTATAGTAAGCAACATACAGTCATGAACATGGCATACAGGTAGAATCATCATTAATATTGACACCAGCCTGTATAAATGCTTTCCACCTTGGTTCAACAGAAAACATCTCCTTCTAATAATATATTATTAGTACTTGAATATAAATAAATATTACATTAGATAGAGCACCACCACTCAACAGCCTCCTAAATATATAATACAATTTCTTTTCAAAAGTTATGATGATGGCTGTTATATCTCTAATACCTAGAGTAAATGGCACCACTTACAAGCCAAAAAAGAAAAAGAGGAGACGAGGGAACCATACTATTGTTATTCAGTTTTTAACTTATATAATAACTACAAGCATAATTGCATAGTCACCTTGCTCGTTAGTAGTACCTTTCCCCTGTGCTCCCCCACAAGGGGAAAAAAAATTTTTATCACCTATAACGGACTATATCAGAGAGAAGAAGTCCTATGACTTAGTATATTGATCCTGTTCAGTGTTAAGCCAGATCTCTTTAACATTCATAATATTCAGGACACATAAATAAGAAACAACTAAAATTCCCCACTTGGTGTCCTATTATTAAATGGTCCTCTAACTGTGAATGGCTTGTGGCTTGTGTACACCCATATGGGATATGGGAACCAAATGTATTAATTAATATTTACTGATTGTCTAAAACACATTGGCAGAATTTGTTTGGCTTGTGTACCTGGTGGTTATTCTACCCCTGATGGATGGACCACAGTTGAGTATATACACTCACCATTATTTTATAACTATATGATTATCACCTTCACCTCTCAAACCACCCTGACTTGCATTTTTTTTTTCAAAAATTAGTATATTCATGAGCTCACATCTATTTGATTGGCTCCTGATATGTATTTAAGGATGATGTAAATGAACTTGATGATATTGTTTAATGCTAGTAAACCATCACCTTTCTTTATGGGGAAAAGAATATTGAGGCCATATCAAAGAAGGAACACAACATTAGGTGATCTCTGTACTTATAAAGGTCTATGAACAAATACAAATGTTGATATTCCTTCAATTTAGTACTGCAGTCATAATTGCTAGGCAGCATTAGTCCTAATACAATTCCAAGAAAGATAAGATGTCAAAAGAAATGGATGCTAGGCATATAAACCCTTCATCCATATAAAATGCATATTTGAGCTAAATCTTTACTTTAAAGAAATAGTTCACAAACATGAATGCAAGGATAGTTGTACCTCTGGACACTCATTTCTGCAAATTATTACTGCTTTTATCTAAATTGTATTTTTTTCCAATTATGATATCTGCATATGTTAACAAGACTGGAATTCTAAACCTTTCAGGTGTTATTATGATATCTGCTTGTTAACAGGACTGGAATTCTTAACCTTTCAGGAGTTATGTAACCTACCTCCTTCACTTTGTAACTTACTTACTTCACATACTATCACATTCTTAACTAATACAGAGAGTATACAACTCATTGGGCAACCCTGTCTTACACCACTATTCATGTGTACTTCTTTGCTTAACCAGCAATTTTCAAGGTGTTTTTTTTTTACTTTATTATTACTATAAACTGACATGTGCCTTCTGTGGAAGGTTGGGCTCTGGGCTAGCAACTCGACACCATAAAACTCTACTGCCAATCATGAGCGGACATGTGACCTGCTGTGGCGACCCCTAACCGGGAAAAGCCGAAAGAAGAAGAAGAAGTTGTGCTAGTACTGGGTATCTTGTTAACTCAACAAATACACAAATCTAAAACCATGTTTGTCAATCTGAGAACAAGCTTTGGCCACATGAGAACTTTAATTATTTTGATACAGGCCACTCAACAACAATCTCACCAAATAGACCCCACAGCTATAAACCTCCAGAATACTTTTCATTCCAATGTGTTGGAACTATGTCAAGGATGTCCTAAGGCCTTCAGGAGGATTCTTGCTTTACACATCTTTGTTCAAGTACATTAAGACACAATGATGGTGATTGCTCAGACTCATTTATTTTGTACTCAGGCAGGAATTCTCACTTTTTTCTCAAACTTCTCATTACCTATTCAGTTGGCATTGTAATGGATCAGAAAGGAAGATGCACATGTGTAGAAAGGTTATCAGATCACCACTAACATAATTAATAAATAAATAGCATGAAACAATAACAAAGGAGAAAGGGCAATTCACTGTATTTCACACATATATAGTGCCATGGCAAAATCTTTAAAGCATCATTATTTTATTTTATCATTGCATCCAAGGTACTTATCTATGCTGGGAACTGCTGTTTCTGTACTTGGGTCCAAGAGAAATAATCAAGGAAAATCAAAGGTTTGTTTGAGCAACTCACCTCAGTCTCATATGTTAAGGCGAATATGCAAAGGACTGACTTGTTATGTTCATTCAGCCATACTTAAATTTGGTTAATCAGAATAATCATGTGCTTTTTTCATGGAATTTTGAAACATCCTAAATATGCAGAGTTTTTATCTACATTTATCAAAAATATTACTCTAGTTAAAATATGAATTTCAGAAGAACACGCGATTGAGATACATGGATAGGAAACCCTGCATCTTTCTTTTCAGGAGAGTATAAATGACCTAGGATAAAAGTCATCTTATGATATACAGCATTTCTCAACACATACAAAAGACGGGCTCCTATTTTCTGCTACAGAAAATGCAAAGCATGTATACTGATTTAGTTTGAGATGGTTAAAAAGGAAAAGTCATATGAATATCTTGCTCACATCATTACACTATCATGATATATGTAATGGCTTTCACAGTGTAGTGTACTGTATTACTAGAACACATTTAGAATCATGTAAGACATCAGCAAATAAATCAATCAATAAATAAATAAATAAATACATATGTTTTAAAAAAAACAGTAGCCATTTTAATTCTCTGCCTTGTTAGTCTTGAATAGCAAGACAGAATGAACAAAATGCAGATTTATATTTATTATCCAAGAGTGATGTGAAGTGATGCACTGGAGTATTTTATTGACCAGTCCTGATATTAAATCAATAGTGGGTGATAGACCTACTTTTATGTTTAAGAATAAAAAGTCATTAAAAAGGAGGCTGTGGTATCCTAGAGCTATAGATCACCCAATGGAACCCATAAGTGTTTTTGGCACCTATCCATGCAATAAATGTAATTATTGCAGGTTTCTGGACACTTCTAATAGGTTTTTACATCCAGACATAAGGAGACAACTGACTTTCAGAGTAGCAGCCACTTGCAATACTACTCACATAGTTTACTTAGCATATTGTTTAGTCTGTTCAACCTTCTATATAGGCAAGACTGATAGAAGGTTTCGTGTCAGAATCAGGGAACATACTTATAGTCTCAGCAATAGGATTATTACTAATGCACTTGCTAAGCATGTTTCACTAGAAGATACATCTCATAGTTTTACGTTTTTGGCTATTGATACC